>NW_019154085.1:98269904-98557668 GCF_002288905.1 Enhydra lutris kenyoni | reverse complement strand
CTCTCTCTCTCTCTCTCTCTCTCTGACAAATGAATAAATAAAATCTTTAAAAAAAAAAAAATCCCCAGTTCTACTGTGAATCAGGGATGAGGACACTGGTAAGGTGGAAAGCACATGTGGGGGCCAGGACAAAGGGATTCTGGGGCTCTCGAGTTCAGGTTTGCTGCTCATAGAAGAGGGACTATGGAAGCATGGGGCTCCTCTGTAAAGAGGGGGGTGGGCTAGATAGAAAACGTCAGTTGACATCAGAATTCACTGGGGAGCCTGGAAAGGATGTAGAAACTCCAGGAAGTCTCAAGTTGCCTTTTGGGGGTGTGGAGAAGGGGAGGGGGTGCTCCATGGGTGATGTTGGACCACTGGACAGGCAGGCTCAGAGGTCCCTCCAGGCTAGCAACTCTAGGACCTGTGATTTCAAAAAGCAGCACCTTGCTTGTGTGGGGACCCAGACATCTAGCAAGTCCTGGCACTCAGCACTAGGACATGGTTGACACAGGTGGGGTACATGGAGAACATGTGGACATGGAGAGAGCAAGGGAAAGAGCATGGAGAGAGCTAGAAAAAGATGTGGGTCTAAGATGAAAAACCATTAAAGTTGGTTAATAAGGAGGCAGGAAAGCTGAGGGGTAATGTGTACACCATGTACAAGTCTACACGAGATGGTTTACTGGAAGACAATGAGTTCCCCATTTCCATGGAGAACTTTTAAGGATCTAGGTTGTAACAGGAGCAGAGGAAGAGGCTCCCACCGAGAGGGGTAGGATGGTCTTGAGAAGACTGTTTTTAACAGGCTTTCAAAAGACCTTATGGGTTTTTTTCCTCCATGGGACCTTAGAAATAATACATTTTTAGGAGAGCCTGGGTGGCTCAGTGGCTTAAGCAGCTGCCTTCAGCTTGGGTCATGATCCCAGGGTCCTGGGATCAAGTCCCGTATCAGGCTCCCTGCTCAGTGGGAAGGCTACTTCTCCCTCTTCCTCTGCCTGCCACTCCCCCTGCTTGTGCTCTTATCTCTCTGTGTCAAGTAAATAAGTAAAATATATTTTTTTTAAGTTTTTTAAGAAATAGAGGAAAAGGTCTGTTTTTCCTCCATATGTCAAGATGTTTCTGCTGACCCATTATTAGAAGAACATGGTGAAAATTTGTTTTGACATCTACTTAATTTTTTCAGGAAAAAGAATGGCTAAGCTGTTTTTCCATTCTTTCCTCTCCCCGGTGTACCTCTGCTACAGTTCCGGTGAGATAGTGGGTGAAAGCTGGAGGTGCTCTCTGTGGCTGGGAGGAGAATTTCTCTCTGTTGGGATGAAAGCTGTTTCTGGATGGCTTGGCTTCCAGTCACAGCATCACAGGCTAAACTGGGGAGATTGTTGGCTAATCACTCCAGCCTTGGAGGTCTTAGTGTCCACATCTGGAGAAAACGAGGGAGCTATTTTAGGTGGTCCCTGAGGTCCCTTCTAGCTCTGATCGGTACTCAGAAATAAATGAGCTAATTACTTCTAAGGGATGAAACCTCGAGACTGCTCTATAATGGGATTAAACATGAGAGCAAGGTATTGTAGTGGTGGAATTGGTGAGTTGCCTGCCCTCTGGATTTTTAGTGGGTTCAGAATTGTAGGGCCATCGTGTATGACTGTGCAGGTTGGGCCCTATGAATGGACCCAGTCAAGGGGTGGGGTTAGGTCAGAATCTAGTTCCAGCTCCCCTTGCCAAGCTAGGCAAATTCCCCAAGGAGGTGATATTTAAGTTTACTCTTTTTTTTTTTTTTTAAGATTTTATTTATTTATTTGACAGACAGAGATCACAAGTAGGCAGAGAGGCAGGTAGAGAGAGAAGGAAGCAGGTTCCCCGCTGAGCAGAGAGCCCGATTCAGGGCTCGGTCCCAGGATCCTGGGATCATGACCTGAGCTGAAGGCAGAGGCTTACCCCACTGAGCCACCCAGGCGCCCCTAAGTTTGCTCTTAATAACACCATATATCTGTCCCTGCACAAAGTATGGGTAAAAGGATCCTTCTTGATACTGGGCATGTCTGTCCAGGAATGTTGTCTGTCCACTACTGGCTCCCGGTTTCACTGCTGAGTCTCCCCAAACAAGGCAATGTTCATACCTGTCTACATTTTGGAGGCTCCTACTCTCTTGGCTAAGCAGAAGTCCTATCCAAAGGTAGTTACAAAGGGTGTGCATTTGCATGTGTGTGAACTGGGTTATTGAAATCCACTAAAATAGGGAGCTATTCATCCAAAGCCGGGAATGTTGGCATTCTTTACAACCAATTCCTTTTATGCCTACAACCTTCCAAGCAGTGAAGGCCACTGATTCATGCTCAGGACCAGGAAAACACTGGTATTTAGGCCTACTGTTTAAAGATGCATTACAATGATGGAAGAGCATTGGGTGTGGGAAGGGAGAGACTCATGCAGAGATTGGCACACTTGTGAGCATGGGCGTGTGTGTGTGTGTGTTTGTGGTGAGTGTGTCAGTTTGAATGAACTTCAGAATTCAGTCTAGGACTCTCCACCTTCCAGAACCTCTTTCCTAACCAATACATACTGATTTTGTATCCTTCCTTTGCCTACTGTGTGAATTTCATAGCCTGTGTGATTTTGCCTTTAGTCTGGTCTCAGGCTCTTCCTTGTATGTGTGAAATAACCTATCACAAGTGAGAATAGTTGGGTCAAGGCTCTGACCTTGAGCTCACTGGCTGTGAGTTCTATACATTCCTTGACCAGGCAAGTACCCTTAACATTGGGTGCACTCATTCCTTCTCCCTTCCATGGCAGGCAGCCCATATCTGGGCACATGATAAGTAGATCATTATCTCTCTCCAGAATGATTTTGAATAAACAAACAAAAAAAAGAAGCGTCATTTCAACTATGATAACTCTAAGAACGTCCTATCAGTGGCTATGGTTGTGGAGGGCATTCACTATTACCAACGAAAACCTTTTGAGTTCTGAGCTATAAAGACCTAAATGGGCACTGGCTTTAAGAAGCTGAGCCAACAGTCCTGGGGAGCGAACACAACTAACACACAGAGGGATCCAATTAAACCCAGCATACAGCTCCAGGCTTGGTGCTGCAGACATAAAGATGAAGTAACTCCTCTCTTGAGATCTTCAGTTTGATGGCAGGTAGAGACTTCTAAAGAACTAACCATAAAGCAGAAGGGTAAATGCCTCTTACGTATAAGGTTATGGACAAAGCTTTGTGAACACATAAAGAAGGAACCAAGTCTGTTTGGGCTGCTTAAGGAAGGCCTCTCAGAATAGGACCTTGTGAATTGGACTTCACAGGATGACTAGAAGTTTGCGAGGCAGAAAAGCAGCAATAGAGAACTTCAGGCAAAGAGAATTAGAAGAAGACCAGACCTGTAGAAATGAATGGTGTTTGCAAAGCGAGGAGCTTAATGTAGCTGAAGCTGGTGATAGATGGCTGGGTAAAGTATAGAGGGCAAGAGAGGAAATTAGATAATATTTGCTGAGTGTTTACCATGTATTGGGTATTACACTAAGCACTTTACATGTTATTCATTTAATCTTTAAAGCATATGATGTGGGTACTGTTGGACTCATTTTACTTTCGGAGAAGTTAAGGTATGGTAAAATGAGGACTTAGGAAAGAAACGTTCCCAAAGTCACGTAATTTGTAAGTTGTGGAGCTGAGATCTGATTCCAGGCAGTCTGAAGCCAGGCCTTGTGCCCTCACCACTCTGCTGTTAGCTTGTAAATATTCTCAAAGTCCTGAGTGTTCTTGATAGATAGGGTTAGGGAGACATGGCTTCGGCGAGAAGAAGGCATCAGAATGGGCTAAGTGAAGAGGAGGTAGGTAAGGGTGGGGTAAGAGGAGGCAGGGGGACCTCCCAGGCAAGGAAGAGTGTTGTGATCAAAGACAGAGGTGTAGGAATGAGTATGTTTCCGGGACACTGGCGTGACCATTAGTCTGGGCAGTGGCTCAGTTGTTCTTGGCACAGACCAAATGAACATGTCATTGGAAGTCCCTGGAGCATCTCTGCTCTCAAGAAAGGTCCAGGAAACTCTGTCTGTCTCTGATCCTTCGCTTCAGACTGGCCCAGGAAGTTCTTGGCATGCAAAGGAAGATGGAGGCCTCCTGGAAACCCAGAGGCCAGTCTTCCTCTCTGTTCTGTATGGTTTCAAAAATGTGTCTTCTGGGTAAGGGCTGGTGCTCTTCGGCAGTGGGATTTAATGAATCCAGCAGTGCCTTGCTCCCCATTATGAATCTCTGAGGAGTATTCAGCCTGCTGAGCTGTGGAAGGTTCCAGCCGCACACATTTAAATAAGAGGGACATCAGGACAGGGTAGCAGAGGCCAAAGGGAGATTGCTCCCCAGGTGAAATTGAATTTTCTTAGAGTTAAATTGAGATGCTGAGTTGTCTTTTTACAAACATATCCATGGGTTTGGCTGTCACTTTTATTTAGCAAGCTTGTCATCTGAGCTCTGGCAGGCTGGCCTGGCGATGGCCTCCCTGCCCTGGGAATGCAAAGCCTCACCCCTGAGGAGCTGGGAGCCTGGGTGGCATGGGGATTACATTAGGAGGGACCAGCCCGAGAGCAGGTCTCCTTTGCAACTGCTGATTCCCCTGCTGGCTTCTTCTCCTCCCACCACCTGGCCAAGGAACTGCAAAATCAAAATTACATGACAGCGGAGAATAAGCATGCTGGTTGCACAGACAAGGGGCGAATAGCTGTGTGGACAGAGGTGAATTACTGAACCCCTCCTTCCTTCTACTTCCTCCCTTATAAAATGAGCCTGAAAATAGTATCGATCTTAGACCCACAGAGATGGCCAACTGAACTAAAACACAGGAAGGGCTTAGTTCAGTGCCCAGCCAGGAGTAAGTGTTTAATAAAGGTAACTTAAGACATGTATGCTAAACAAGTCCTCTGAGCAGGTTAAGTAGGAAGGCACTTACTTGTATTTCCTGAGACCTGCCTGGCACCATTTTGGAAATTTCATCCTTTGTAATACATTCTTCATCCTGAGGCATTGCCTTTTTGAGTTTCTCTATAAAGTCATATCTGCTTGCGAGGGAGCCGTGGGTCAGCTCCAGTAAGGAGGTGGGAAGTGCGCAGTACAGTATACCATGGTGGGGACAGGAGTTAGGTGGTGTGGGAGAGGTCTGCGCAGATGGGCAAATGAGACAAAGGTTATAATTTGGTGGAGACAGAGGCCTGGGTAGTAGCATCAGAGGTGGTTGCCAGGGTAGGAAGGTGAGAACAGGGGCTGCCGGGAGCCCCCTTTGCAGGTTTGCAGAGTTTTCGTAGAAGGCGTTGAAGGTTTGAACTAAAGATACAGTTGTAGGCCTTGAGGAAAGCTCTTCAGGGAAGACTCACGGATTAAGTGTAGGGAGGGTCTGGGGAGTGGGTGTGGGGGAAGGTGGCAGCAAGGCTTCCTATCTGTCCTCGTTAGCAGTAAGTGCTTCTTTATCTTCTGAATGTGGCTGTTAATGGCAATGGTGCGTAGGAGATGATTTGACCGACGTCAAAGTGAAAAAGGCAGCTGGCAGAGGTGAGAACCTGGGACTTGTGTCCAGAGCCATGGCCAAGATAACCCAAGGCCAGGGGCCTCTAGACTCTCATCTTGTGATCTTGGACAAGTGCCTTCTGTTCCCTGGGTGGGCCTTTGTTCTTTTATAACGCAGGAGCCCAGCAAAGGGCCTCCCATTGGTGACCAAGGCAACCTCTCTCTCAAGGGGCCAGGCATTCAGCCTCAGGTGGAAACTCACCCTGGTGCCCGGAGTCTGGTATCACAAGACACATGAGTTTGCGACCCCAGACTGGCCTGACCAGGTGATCTCTGAGGTTCCTTGGTACTTGGCTATGCCAATAGTCTATGCTTGACTACAAACACCCTGAGCTCTTAATTTCTGGGTCCTTCATCTGGGGTCCTCAGAGCCAGAAGGGCTCATGAGACGGAATTTTGGTGGTTCATGACCATGGATAGAATAGAAGAATATCATCTCTTTAATTTCATCAACTTCTAATGGAGCCATAGCCCTCACTTGTGTTCCCTCACTTATAATCTAGGTAACACACCACAGTCGTAGTACCAGTATCTGCCAATCTGTCATCAGCAGAAGTCACAGGCATTTCCAGTTACTGTTGCCATACCCTTGTAGGGTCCCTTCCTCACAAATAAGGGCTGGGCTGGTCACACGCTTTCATCAACTGTGAATGTAGCAGAAATGACACCGTGCAGTCTTGAACTTTGCCTGAAGATAGACTGACAGCTTGTATGCTTTGAGGGAGCCCTAAGAAATCACATAAAACATCTGGCTCCCCTGCAGAAGAGACCACTGGGAGAGGCTGTGTGGATAGGCCTTCTTGAGAGAGGGAAGTCATGGAACTACATGGATATAGAGAGCATCCTACCACTCCATGGCCCTAGCTGAGCTCAGTCTCCCAGCCCTTCCCCTAAGATGCGAGAGATAGCTGTATGGAATACTCTAGCCTGTTCTAGCTCCCAGATGAGTGTAGCCCCAGCCTTCATCATGTGAAACAGAAGAACCACCTGGCCAAGCCCAGTTCATTCAGAGAATTGTGGGGTATGTTAACATGGTTTTCATTTTAAATCACCAAGTTTTGGAGTGGTCATGCAGCAAAAGGAAGCTGCAACAGAACCTTTTTCGTTTTACTGTATAGAACCTAAGTTGAGTCCCAAAGGGCGCATCACCCATTTGCTCTCCCAAGTTCACAAGTGTCTGACATCCTACATGAGCCAGCAGGTGTGGCTACCACTCAAGATTTCCAGAATGAAGACCTGATAAAAAGTTCACAGTGGACTGTTGGTTGGCAGCTACTCTTGAAGCCCAACTGCATGCTGTTCTATGTGCTGAGTGCCTGGAACTCCTAAGAATTGGATACATAGCCCTTTCTGGAAGAAACAGACTGTTGACAGCTAGGCTCTACCCTGACTTTGACCAGGAAAGCCTCTTAGAGGAGAGAAGACTTGAGTTCCACTTGGAGGAAGGGCAAAATGGAGTGGCTGAGGCAAGAAGGGAAGATATTTACAGTAGAAGACCTATGAGCAAATTCTCGAGTCTAGACCATGCTTGTTTGGAGTTCAATAAATTCTTTGGAGTAGAAGACTGTCTTGGCCAGTAGAGAGTTTCTGTGGTGTTAATCTTAGAGGTCTCAGGTGGTAGATGTTTGAGTGTTTTCTATTGGTAGAGGAAGCAATGGGAAGTTGGGACAGTTGAAATTTAATAAAAAGTATTTGGGGGATGCCCAACTTCTTACAATCTAGACTATTCCCTCTGTCCTCCTGTCTGTCCTCTTTGATCAGCCAAAATAATCCTGTTGAGCCATGAAGTCATTCTTGGGATCTTGGAGCGCAGCTTTCCTTCTGAAATCTCCAAATGTCCTTTCATGGGGTGAATACAGGGGTGGGGCCAAAGGACAGAAGGTGCTACCACTCCCTTCCCAAGGCAGTGATTTGCCACCATCAGGGACAAAGAATTCAGTGGGATTGTGTTCTGATCAGCCTGTGTAATTTTCTCTACCAGCTCCTTATCTTTATCCAAAGTTATTGAAAGGCTGGGGGCAATACAGATGAGAGCTTCCATGATGAGCGTGAAAAAGAAGCAGAGGGTGTATGCATGCAAAAGTGATTTGGGTCTTATTTCGTATCTCAAGTATTAGCTTGCTCTGGGCTGTAGATTTTAGTAGGTGACAGTAATTGCAAAATTTGCAAGATGTTAATTGTTTCTTTTTGTTTAGAAATTCTGGCTTGTCCTTTTCCTGTTCTTTGCTGTTTCCATATTCATTCATTCATTCTTCATTCATTCATCCTATGTTGAATGAACTCTTGTGTAAAATTTATTGGGTTGACCAGAAAGTCAATCTTTTGCTCAGCCCTGAAGGAGTAAGAAACACAGAGTCAGAGTGAGAGAGGAGTGGGCAGGGTGGCTTTAGGCTTTGCAGGAAAATGTCTGCAATTCCATTTCTAATTGCCTCTGGGGCCAATCTGAGTGGAATTTGCCCTTTTAAAATGATCCTTGTCTATAATTTAGAGAACCTTGAGGGAGGTTCTCTCCTGCAGTCTAAAGTTATCCTTGAGGTTTGACATCAGCAAGAGGCAAATTTTATCTGGGGAAACAAGCCGCTCATCCAAAGGAGATAACAGCTGTGAGAAAAATTCCCCCAATGCTGGTCCTGTTGACTTATGTTTCAAAGGAGAACAATTTCAACATGGAGTTGCACTTTCCCTCGAGCTGCTGATGGAATAAAATGGCTGTAAGCTGCAAAACCTCTTTCAATATGGCATGTATTAAACCTTTCAGAGGTACTGCTTTGATTTTTAATTTTACACTCTTGGCAGGCAATCAGGGTCCTTAATAGTATGGAGGCCAGAGGGAGAATGTTTCAAAACAGTGAGGATCTTATCATAGTGTGCAATTAATGAATAATTATTAAAACCCAGAAATAGCTGGAAGAGAAGGCAAGAGGTGGCAGAGCAATTCTCTGGTTTCAGGCCTCTAATGAAATCTCCAGAGAGAAGAAATACGATATACAGTTCCATGCAATTAAATCTTTCCCTTTTACCCCCATTGGAAGATCAGCAATTTAAAGAGAAAAATAATGCCCATCCCTTAAAAAGAAGTAAAAGTCACTTGCTGACAAGGAGGCCGTTGAGTTTAAGTATAATCACCTGCTGAAAATAAAACTAACAAGGACCACAACGAAACCCTTCCTTGAGATCAATATCTGCAAATGGGCAGCAGAGTTGGGGTGTGTGGGGGCCCCCAGTGAGACCCGTTAAATAGTTGCACAAATTTACTGTGTGAGCCACACATATCCTGCCTGGCACCAAGGGAGTCCCTGTGCTCGTCTGCTGGACACCGGGTCTCCAGGCTTCTACCGTTGCCAGGCCCAATTTTATCAGCTCCTTGCTGCCAGGATCTCCCCTGGGTATGTCTCAGTCCCCCTGTTACCTTTTTGAGGCTGCTCTAGAAGACCCTGTCATGTGTCAAAGGGCTGCTTACAGTTCACACGCCAGTCTGCCCAGCGGTCCTGTCTCCGGCTGCCAGTCAAGCTCGCGGGCCACTGCTAAGCAGGTACAAATGAGCACCAGTCCTCTGAACGCTGCCAACCAGAAAACCCGCCCTGCCTGTGGGCAGCGGGACCAGGGGCGGCACATTTATCCACTTCAGAGCTACTAGGCTGCCCCCGAGACCCCTGCTAGGGCGCGGGAGCCTCCAGGGTCAGCTCTCCTTCAGGCAGTCATTAGGCCCCCCAGCTGCGAAGCTGGGGTGGTGCCACAGGGGAGCGGGTGGAAACGATGGGCACTTGAGGTGGCGTTTTCCCCGAATGGGGTAGCTCATTCCTGAGCACCATGGTGCAGACCTGGGTTTTCACGATTGATCTCTCAGCAGTATTTCAGGAGGCCCGACAGCATCAAGGGACCAGAGGCCTTCATAGCAAATAAATAGGTGGAGAGACAAATGAGCCAGGGTAGGGGGTTATGTCTGGGGAAGAGAGAGAGGATTTTTTTTTTTTTTTCCCAGTGTGCCACATGATACAAAGGTGGCTAGGAGACCTTATCTGAAATTTGCCTGTGAGAGGGCACAGAGCAGCAGATAATGGATTTGAGGTAATCAAGTTACAGGATCCGTACAGGTCAGATGTGCTGTACTCTTCTTCCCAGATGATCAGAATGGGGGTGCAGGGGGCGGGATTGGTTCCTTTTTCCTCATTGTTCACTGCATCCCTCCGCGTTTGTCAGGCCAAGCACTTTCTCTGGTCAGGATACTAAGAGCTGCTCTTCTCTGAGCACTTGCTATGTCCCAAGCGCTGTGCTATGGGTTCACGGATGTTAGTTCATGGAAAGCTTCGAGAACGATGGTAGTCGCCTGGTTGTTAGAGACGGGAAAAGAGCTTTGAGAGGTGAAGTCATTTGTATAAAGTCCTATAGGTAGGGACCAAGGGGTGCAACTGGATTTGGAACCTGGGTCTAGTTTAACAGCTAAGTCAGTATTAATCACTATTTTTTTTTAAAAAGATTTTATTGGGGCACCTGGGTGGCTCAGTGGGTTAAAGCCTCTGCCTTCGGCTCAGGTCATGATCCCAGGGTCCTGGGATCGAGCCCCGCATCGGGCTCTCTGCTTACCAGGGAGCCTGCTTCCTCCTCTCTCTCTCTCTGCCTGCCTCTCTGTCTACTTGTGATCTCTGTCTGCCAAAAAAATAAATAAAATCTTAAAAAGATTTTATTTTATTTATTTGACAGACAAAGATCACAAGTAGGCAGAGGCAGTCTGAGAGAAAGGGAAGCAGGCTCCCTGCTGAGCAGAGAGCCCGATGCGGGGCTCGATCCCAGGACCCTGAGACCATGACCTGAGCCGAAGGCAGAGGCTTTAACCCACTGAGCCACCCAGGTGCCCCTTAATCACTATTTTAGATGGTTTGTCAGGGTGGCCCAGCCTGCCCCTGGCAGTCTCCTTCCAGCAGGGGGCGCTCCTGAGGCATTGACTGTGAGTTGGCTCTGGGCTCCTTTGAGCGATTTTACTTGTACCCCACATCCATGGTCAGAATCTCCGCAGCCCCCTCCTAGCTAGGGCCCTGCTGCTACTCTCTGCTAATGTACCCTCTGTCCTCACTCTGCCAGGGACGCCCTCAAAACAACTCTGCTGGGTTCTGTTTCCTTGTATTACAGCTCATCCTTTCCCCTCTTCCTCTCTCGTCTCTGCCTGGTTTCTGCTTTTCATTCTTCAAGACTAATTTCAAACATGTCTTGCTTGGAAAGCCTTTCCTGATTTTGCAAGACGATGAGTTGAATCTACTGTGACTCTGCATTCATGTTAACGACCTGGTTACCTCTCTCCCTCATTCACTGGACTGTTGAATGAACAGGAGAAGTTCACTCTTTTGGTCACAGACACCCCCCCCCCACCAATCAGGTCCAGAGACTCTAAAGGCTTCTGTGCTCCTTGTGGTTTATTCTTTTCTTTGGTTCCATGCTAGTGATCCAGAATGGACTTGGCTTCCATACCAAAGCTGTCAAATCACCCAAATGTTTTAGACATAGTCATCATGCAGGAACATTCTGTATCAATTAAGAAAACATTAACTGCTATAACAAACAACTCCAAGATGTATCATGGCTGGATTGAAGTTTATTTCTCCCTCATGGAAAACCCAAAGTGGTTGTTCCTGTTAGCAGGCTCCCCAAGTGATGATCCTTCTTCCTTGGGAGTCTGCCATAGTCAACACATGGCTCCCAAAATCATTGAGCTCGACTGAATGAGGATGACAGAAGGGGAAAGAGTGTTGAATACAAAGTGAGGGAATCTTCTGGGGCCAGGATGGAGCGGGTGCAATGACCTCTGGTTTCATTTCATTGGCTAGATCACCAGGCCCTGTCTGACCTCTAGGGAGGTTGAGAAATGTAGCTCCTTGAGGGCCAGTTAGAAGTCTTTTGCCATCCCATTTACTTCACAAGTATAGTCTGCAAGATTTTGAAGCACCAAACTTCTTGTGTCCTAAGTCAGGGCCAAGTGTCTCTTCTTAATTCCTTATGGGAGAACATGGTGCAGGAAAATCTGTCACTTCCAACTTGCTTCATTGGTGGCTGCATCCTGTGATTTTTCTTTTCTGGCAAACTAAAGAGCCATAGAAGGACTGGCTTCTAGATTTATTAGGCCTCTTTTACTTGGTTGTCAAAGATGTCCCACCCCATGCCAGGTGGTGAAGACAGATGGCCAAGTTGGCAAGTTGAGAGTAACACACTCTTTCCCCTTTGCTGTCTTCTAAAAGAGGTCTATCACTTAATTCAGTTCTTATTTCAAGTAGCAGAGCAAGATCAAGTTTAGGTGAGAAATTAGTAGCCTCAGAACACTGGGGAAAGATGAAGTCATTTGCATGTCTCAGCTTGGATCAGTGAAGATTCTCCATTCATCTCTTTTGGTTGTTAGGACTAATTTTCTTCTGGGAAGCTGCTCTGAAGGCTGCTCGAAGACCTAATATACTGATTTGCAAAACAGAAACTTTTTCCACGACATGGCTGAGAGCACCCCTCCTCTAAGAAATCTGATCTGACAATGTCACTCTATCCTCAGAACGTCCTCCTTGTGCCCTCAGCATGTGGGACCCAAGTTATACAGTATCAGTTGTTGAATTTGACTTTTGTTTTAAAGTAATTTACTTTTGTGGGTATCTACATGTGGTCAACATCTTCTGTTTCCTTCCCTCAGGGGCAATTAGTGAAGTGTTTAATTCGAGGCATTAGCTTTTATGATGCTGAATCAATTGAATGTCCTTATGACCAAAATGGGACTTTTCATTTACATGCATTCTTATATTGCAGAATTATCAGCCTAAAGGCAAGCAGATACATGAGTTCAGTGTGCATTTCCTTTGCCCAGCAGCTCGTCTGCTCATGGTTGCTCTAGTGCCTCTTTGTATCTATCCAGTGTTGTAATGTCCTGCATTGACCTCCCCAAGTCACCATGATAAACTGCAGCAGCTCAGGCCAGATCACTTTTTTTTTTTTTCTTTAAGAGACCAAACTTAAACATCTTTTTCACATTCCTGAGCTGTCTTTCCTTAATAGAAATGAAAGAGTTTTCTCTCCGTCTCAGGAACATCTCCTAGACCCACGCATCTCTTTCCTCCCTTGTTCCTGCTCATCTGACTCCCAATGAGTCTTGGTTGATTTGTTACTGGCTGACACAAGAGGTGCATTTTTAATTATCAGACCCCATCGTTTTAATCAGATGCTTTTTCATTCAGTTTGTGCAAAGAAATCTTTGTTTGCTCCAGGGCTTGATGTACTTCTATGCTTCCTTCTAAAACCATCTTTTGCTTGGATCAGCAATTGTCCCAGAATTGATTTTTGTGTATGGTTTCAGGGTAAGCACAAGATTTGCCTTTGCTATTTGAAGATCTAATAGATCAAGCCTCATGTATTTAAAAAAGTCCATTCTTTATCTACTGCTCTGAAATGTTACTTTGTCATGAATCAGGTGACCATATATGTGTAAGTGTATTTCTGGATTTTTTTTCTGTTCTGTTGGTTAGCTTCTCTATGCATGTACTAATATGAAGCAATTTTAAGTATTAACACTTCATATCTGGTAGTATAAGTCCTTTATCTTCCTCATCTTCAAGATTACATTGGCTATTCTTAGCTTCTTGCATTTCTATATATGTTTTAGAATCAGCTGGTAAATAGCTACAAAATACCTGATGGGATTTTGAATGATCTCAAATTGATTTGGAAAGAATTTATATCTTTATAACACTGTTTCCCAATCCATGAACATGGAATACACACATTTTTTTCCAGGCCTTCTTTAATTTCTTTTATTAATATTAAGTTTTCAGCGTAGAGGTCTTACCAATATTTTTTTTAAAAATTTCTGCATATCTAATTTTTTTGAAATGCTATTGTACCATTTTAAAATCAACTTTGTGTCCAGGGACTTTATGAAATTCATTTACTAATCTGAACAGTTACTCCATAGAAGCTTTTGGATTTTCTGTATATGGTCATATAGTCTGTGAATAATGAGAATTTTATTTCTTCCTCTTCAATTTTTATTTCTTGTCTTGTTGCTTTGGCTACCTGTTCTAGCTTTGTCATGCTCCACATAGACACTTGTGCAAGAGTAACAAACATATATCTATAAAACTTTTAAGTTCTCTGTTGTACAAGATTAACTAAATGCTGTTACATCCACCCAGGAAACCCTCCCTATTTTTATTTTGCTTGGGTAAAATTTATGTACCCTTTGGGTCTCAGCTCAAATTCTTCCTTCTCCAAGAAGACTTCATTGGTCCTTCCGAGACTGGGTGTAGGGAGTGGGAATTGCTCATCTCCTGAGGTGAGAGAACACAGCCCTTAGGAGACTAGGCTGAATTTGCCTGTTTGTGAGTTTGTCTCCTCTGCTGAACTATATGCCCTTCAAGGGCAGAGACTCTACACTGTTGATTGCTATATCACCATCACTTAGCACACTGTGTGGCATATCATAAGCACTGCATATATATTAGCTTATCATCATCCTTATCCTTATCCTAATCCTTGTCTTCCTCCTGCTCCTGGATGTTGAAGCATGGCCCTCATCAGTATCAGGATCTGTGGAAGTTGTTGAGTTATGCTTCTTCTCCACCAGACCATGATGTTCTTAGGACAAAAATCTTTTATGCTTGTGTCCTCAGTGTTTCACACAGTGTCTACCTCTTTTTAGACACCTAACCGAGGTGTGAGGAAGTGAATGAGTAAATGAATGAATTGGTGGAGGAGCGGCCCTTGCTATATGAAACTGAAGTCCATACAGAATGACTTAGGTAGCAATTTATGTTACTCGTATTGCAGAATTAGGAGCCTAAAGCCTGAGCTGATTAGTTCAGTGTGAATTTTCCTTTGCCCAGAAGCCACTCTTGGTGTTAATTCTCCTCACATTTCTCTCCATCCATCCAGAAGTGCAGTGTTCAGGGCGGCTTTCTTAAATCTTCATTTTTTAAAAAAAGATTGATTTATTTGACACTATTTGAGAGTGAGAGCGTGCAAATGCAGGTGGAGTGGCAGGCAGAGGGAGAGGGAGAAGCAGGCTCCCTGAAGAGCAGGGAGCCTGATGAGGGCCTCAGTCCCCGGACCTGGGATCATGACCTAAGTCAAAGACAGATGCTTAACCCACTGAGCCACCCAAGTGTCCCATAAATCCTCATATTAAACAACAGGAACTCCAGAACACTCAGGGTAGATAATTTGCATGTTCTAGGAATCAATACTACTTGTTTTAATTTTAAGAAACCTTCGGCATTCTTTGCTCCTCAGAATTAAAGTTTGCTTTCTATTTTGGAACCTTTCCCTGGACCCACACATCTCTTCCCTTCCTGGTTCTCCTTGTCTGCCCCTCTCTTGACCCTAGTCTTGTTGCTTTGCTGTTTAAAAATCTGAGAGGTGAATTCTTTTTTTTTTTTTCCTTTTTTTTTTTTTTCCCTGAGAGGTGAATTCTTAAGTCTTCGGACGCCATGGATTTAATTGTATCTGCAGGGACCTGGAAAGAGCTTGGGAAAAACCTTTTTCCTTATCTGTCATCAGGAACTGCAGTAAATCAACCATGAGCTCCCAACCCGGAGACCTCCACTGCACCCTTTTGAAAAGCAGAATGAAGCTCTGCAGGGTGCTTCTCCAGAATACTTCATCTCCTACAGAGCAGGAGACTTTCCTTCCTTCAGTCTCACCTGGAGCCCTGCCCCTTCTTTGGTGTTACTTTCAACTTGCATGCCTTTCTAGAAGACATCATTGCACATTGCCTTCTCATCTAAAAACTCAGTTCCACCCCCTCCGAGATGAGCCACGCAGCAGGATAGCTCCTGACAGCAGCCTGTGCTGCTTTGGAGAGAGGAAGGACTGGGATGTTTTAATACCAGCTGACTAGAGAATTGTGGAGAAGGGGGTGGGGCCAATTAGCCGGAGATTGGGGCCTTAGAGATACATAACTCTTGCTCCAGGCTTGCTAAGCCACTAATTATAACCATACTCACCCACCTCTCCTCTCACCCTTAAATAAGCATGTCTATCCAGGCAGGGCCAGCCATTGCTTGCTTCTCCCTGAAGCAGTCTCACTATTTAACTCAAGCCCTGCTTTTTTAGAAGTTCTTTCAGAAGCCACTGTTTTGACCTGGATCAGGACTAGGGTAAGTTGAGCAAGGCACCTAGGAAGGAAAATTTAAGGGAATACTCACTCCCAAGTGCTGACTCTGCACTTGAACTGCCATGAGAGTGAGTGCACCTCCTTAAATTTTTAACCCTAGGCACCATTCTTACCTCACCACATTTCTAGCCCTGGTTTGGACCCAAATGTTTTAAGCAGGTGTTCCTTCGATACAGATTAAGTAATTGTGGTGAGGCTGACAAGAATGCAGAAAACCTTCCCTGTGACCTTTCTCCTGAACCCTGGAAAATTTCCTGAGTCCTTTTCTGCTCTGCCTCCCCGCTGCAGATGAGAGCTATTTGTTGAGTTTGGTATAGGCTGGATTCTGGGCAAGGTCTTCTCTGGATGATTATTTATGTTTCCCCCCCCACAACCCTGTGAGGTTGGTGGTGGTACCCAGTTTTCTGGATGAGAAAGTGAGCTAGAAAAGGTAGTTCTTTGCCCAAGTAGGAAGAAGATGAGTCAGAATTTGGCCCAAGTTTGTTGGACACCCTAGCATTCATGCTCAAGATGGAATCTCTGACCACACAAGGTAGAGCCACTGAGTTTTTCTGTGGCAAGGATTTGAGTGTTGGGGGAGGCAAGGGACCCAAGAAGGAGTGTAGAAAGGAGATTCTGGAGGTAATGCAAAGGGGATGTGGGAGTAGCCCCATTCTGCAACTTCAGTTGTTCACAGCAGGCTTTAAGCATGGGCCATAGCGGGTGGTGGTGAGCCCAGCTGAGCCTCCATGGATTCCTCTGGTAGGGGGTGACTCCTCTTTGCTCAGCCCACTGGTCTGTACCTCCCTTCTGCCTGGGAGCAGGCCTGCCCTCATTAGGGCTGGCTAAACTCGAATATTCTTAGCCCAGGCTTAGAACAAAGAATGAGTAGTCCCCTTGGCTTTGCTCAATGAAATGTCACTTGACATTCTCTCAGTGCCTTGCTTGTGTCCTCCGCTCTGGATACCTTTTTCTTCCTTTTCAACCAGCAAAATCCTACTTCTGCCTCAAGGCCCTTGGTGAGCATCACCTGTTTAAGAAACTCTCTTCAACTTTTCGCTTTTCCCCTTACCTTCTATGGAATGCAGTGGTTCTCTCTTATCCTGGGTCTTCTTCCGGTTTTGTGGGCTCTCCTGTCATAGAGTGGTTTGTCTCTGAATACATGTCTGCTTCTGATGTCTCATGAGCTCCTTGAAGCAAGAGGGCTTGCTTCAGTGTTTCTCTGCTGTGTCCCGGCAGTACTATGCATAAACTTTGGGCGGTTT
Source organism: Enhydra lutris kenyoni (assembly GCF_002288905.1). Taxonomy (NCBI): domain Eukaryota; kingdom Metazoa; phylum Chordata; class Mammalia; order Carnivora; family Mustelidae; genus Enhydra; species Enhydra lutris. The sequence goes on along the minus strand of NW_019154085.1, from coordinate 98,540,756 downwards.
TTCACCACCTTCCCAGAGAATGTTCTGTTTGTTTCAATAAAGTTGTTTTAAAGAATCATGGGGCGCCTGGGTGGCTCAGCGGGTTAAGCCGCTGCCTTGGGCTCGGGTCATGATCTCAGGGTCCTGGGATCGAGCCCCGCATCAGGCTCTCTGCTCAGCAGGGAGCCTGCTGCCTCCTCTCTCTCTGCCTGCCTCTCTGCCTGCTTGTGATCTCTCTCTGTCAAATAAATAGATGGAATCTTTAAAAAAAAAATAATAAAAATAAAAAAATAAAAAATAAATAAAAAAAATAAAGAATCAAAGCACACTAAACTATATAAAGTGGAAATTGAAACTCCTTTTTCCTCTTTGGATTCTACGGTGTCCGCTGTGGGAACTGATGCCCCTTCTTCCGGAAGTTTCCTTATACAAACACAAATGCACAGACATACATCTACTTGTAGACAGATTTCTCTGATTTTTTCCAATAGTACAAGTCATGCATATGCTTCGTGGATTCATTTTTTTCTACTTAACAGTGTGATGTGGTCTTGGTCCATTTTCATGCATGCAGAATTGGTTTGACAACTATATGTAAATGGACCATAATTATTAAAGATCCTCTATTGCTGGATATTTGGGTTGTAATTTTTTTTTTTTAAAGATTTTATTTGTTTATTTGACAGAGATCACAAGTAGGCAGAGAGGCAGGCAGAGGAGTGGGGGGAAGCAGGCTCCCCGCTGAGCAGAAGGCCTTATGCAGGGCTCGATCCCAGGACCCTGGGATCATGACCTGAGCCGAAGGCAGAGGCTTAAACCCACTGAGCCACTGAGGGGTCCCTGGGTTGTAATATTTTCTGGCAGTGAACTTCCTCATACTAAAACACTTGCACATTTGAGTATTTTTATAGCTTGAAGTCTTAGAGATGAATTAATGGGAAAACTAGTAAATGCCGTTGGATTTTGGAGGATCTTACAAATTTGCTTCTGAGGAGCCTAAGCAGATTTTCTCTTTAAACAGTGAATGAATGTGCCACCTCCCAACTTTACTACCTGAAGCTAACCAATATTAAAGATATTACCAATCTTTAAAACCTTTGTGAAAGGTGCAGATGAGACTTAATTGCTGCTTTGATTTACATTTCTTTCGTATATTTGTAAAGTTAATTATTTTGATATGTTTATTGCTGTTGGTATTACTTAGTCACAGCCTTTGCCTGTTTTTCTTTTGGACTATTCCTCTGTCCCTATTGATTTCTAAGTGCTCTTTTTATATTGGGCAAATGAGGCATTTGTTATTTGTATAGGAAATATTTCCCCCAGTTTATCTTTTCATTTGTTTTCTAGGTTTTTACTATTTTTAATGAAAGTATCTTTATACTTAAATACTTCTTAAAGAGTCAGATTTTCTTTATGGTAAAAGAAGAGCATAAACTTTGAACTTCGATCAGAGTTCAAAGACAGGCCACACAGCTTTCTCTGTGGACTTGCACAAATCTTTTAACCTCTCTGAGCCTCAGGATCCTCCTCTGTTACGTAGGAGTCATGCTGGAAATAAGGCGTAGAGTAAGCATTGACCGAAATGAATGGAATTCATGGAGAACCACCTCTAGACATAGGAAGTAGGCTCTCTCTGGCTCAGAGCTGCCTGCCTTCTCTCTACTCCCTTGCTGTGGTTCTTTAAAACTCTGCTCCTTGGTTTAGGGGGTCCTCCCCATCACCTAGATGTGCCCCTCCTTTTCCCCACCCTGAGGAAAGCCAGGTGAGAAGATTCTGGCTGTCTCCTCCCTGATTAATAGCACATGATTGCCTTCTTTTTCCACCTTCCTTAAGTTAAATGTCTGCTCCACCAGCCAGGCCATCTGGCCACCTGACAGAGGTCACCCCAGCATTCTCGCACTGACATCACTGGAACTTAGTGAACCTCATCATTTCAGCCTCAGATCAATTTGCTGGATTTTCATTTCGTTTTCGGGTTGTTCATCCCCTCTTTCATTCAGACTAGTAATTTCAGGGGCTGTATTATAATTTCGAAATGTTGCTTTAGAAGCATTACAAAACATTAAAGTACATTTAGCCTTGAATTGTCTCTTAAGATTATTGCAGGAAATGAGGGCTTTCTGGATCATAAATGTGACAATAGATTGAGAACACAGCTTCTATTATGACTAAATGCGGACGGAGAGTAAAGAAGTGTTAAGTACACAGCAACTGCTTGTGTGGGTGCCAAGGAACCCAGGGGAATCAAGGCCGCTGGACAATGGGGGCTGGCCAGGGCTGGGGCACCCAGGCTGGGGCATCTGGGAGCAGCAGGGACCATCCTGTAGCAGGGGGCACACAGAACCCCCTCCCTACCTGAGAAGCATACTGAGTGGGCCGTGGGGGTGTCAGAGCACAGACTGGGCTTTCCTCTTCATCTCCCACCGTACCCCACTCCAGTGCTCCTCTAGCTTTATCTTCAGCATCGCCCCTCCCAAACTTTCAGTGCCTTCAGTGGCCAGTTTCACTTAATGTCAGCCTGTTGGCCCATGGCTGCTAAGGTCCCCATGGAACCAGGGGTCTTCAGAAGGTAGGAAGGTGGCCAGGGGCGCCAACAGCCCCTGGAACCTATTACGTAGGGGCTTAGGGCGCCCTGCCTTTGCATGTGTCTTTGGTTTGGGGCAGACACCTGACCAGACCTGTGGTACTCCGTGGGAGTCTGGGGGTTTTGTAGACAGTCGCTTGTCCCAGGGACACTGCAGGCGCAGCCTCTGTCCGCGGGCTGGAGCGCCCCCTGCAGGCGGCGACCGCAACTTCGAAGGGCTGGCCTGGGGTGCGGGCTCCCAGCCCCTCAGGCCTGTCTGTGGCTTCTGTCCTAGGAGGTGCAGGCTGCTGGGGCTACCAAGCGCTTTTCCAGGGTGCCGGGTTCCTGATGCAGGTCCCGCTGCCCAGCACAGTTTCTTCTGGACTTGAGGTCAACGTGGCCTGGCATGGGGGTCACTGCTGGGCACACAGGGACCATCTTGTGTGTAGGGCTCACAGGTCTCCTTATAGTGGCATTGGGACACCTGTGTCCTCGGCCAGCCAACAGTGTGGGCAGCAACTTGGGCCCAGGGAAGGATGACCAGGGAAGTCAGCGGAAGTTCTGACAGGTGTGAGTAATGTCCCTGTCACAGACTTCTTATGCTCTTGGCTGGAGTGAGGTAGAACAGGTCTCCAGGCCATGGCAATGATACAGGTCCAGCAGGAAGGGGGAACTAACTTCCTTGCCTTCAGCCTCAAAGAACCCAACCCTTATGGGAAACAAGAGTAGCCCTGTTTTACAGTTGAGGTACAAAGAGGTCAAGGAAGCAGGCCAGAGGGAGAAGAGCTTGTTGTGGGCCCCAGACATCCATTGCTTTAGGAGACCTGGCTACTCCATGACCTCTGTGCTGAGCCTGTCTTGCTGTAGACCCCAGCAGCCTTCAGTCTCCATCCCTTGCCCAAGTGAGATGAGGAGCTCCTGAGAAACCCCTGTGCATCCTATGTCTTTCCTCGTGGTCGGGGAGGGAAGGGGCAAACCCCTCTCCCCACTAGGACTTCCTTGTCATCACACCATGCCCTTTTCCCTCCCTGACCTCTACATAGGTTCAGTCTCATGGCCTTGGGTGGGCCGGGGCAGGGGCAGGGAGAGCAGCGCCTGGCACTGATGTGTCTTGGACAGATGCATGATGGGAGCACACCCGGTCATCTCAGCCCTTGTTCAGGTTGGATGGAGCTTTGCCCTTGTCACCTGCTGACTGTGTCCTTCTGTCTGCTTGAGTTCACACATCCTTTTAGGGCAGGGACAAACTCTGCTCAACCTAGAGTCTGCCATTTAAGTACAGCTGTTAGCTTGGAGAGGATATCAGAGTCTGGGGGCCTGCTCTCCTGAGTCAGCCACAACTCTGTTCTGGGTCCTTCGAAATGCTTGAGCATTTGGCGCCCCAGGGGCCAACTGTCCAGCTAAGCCGAATATTGCTTAAGATGCAGGGCATAAGTCCCGTGCTGTACCCATCCCCTCCCAACACAGGTCCCCTTGACATGGGTGTCCCCCTGCTCCCCATACACTTGGTCCCAAGATGCCAGCCTGGGGCCTCAGATGAGTGAGCTCTTTGCCTGGGTGGTTTTCCCAGGATGCCCTGTGCTGGGGCTTCTCAACACCATTTAGCCTCTGACACAGTCATTCAGGGGACACCCTGGGCAGGGGAGGAAGAGGGCCTCCAACAGCCCACTCAAGCATCTCCTCCCACTGTCCCCATACCCCTTTCTCCATGATAGTTTCCTGGGACCAGGGAGCTTAGAGAACATGCTGCTGTCCCCAAACTCACTACAAACAATGCCCAATAGCACCGAGCCTCACCACTTTTCCCCTTCTCTTCCCCCAGGACAGGATCAGTTACTCTACATCAGAAAGGAAAGATCTAGAAGGGGGACTCCTGCTTCTGTAGCAAGCCTCCCCCGCCCACCCTCCAGGTCTCTTGGAGACAATTTTGCATTCTTTGCTTGTGCCAAGACACTTGTCATCTTTCCATTGTTGCCTCTTTCTTTGTCACCAGTGGGTCCTATTTAACCCATCAAACCACAGCCTTCTCATTTTTGACATGTCCACTCTCCTGAGAAATCTGGAAAAGCCTACTATGCATCTCTTCTGCTTCAGTGGTTTTCCTTTGGCCACAGCTGTTACCTGGCCTCAGCTCCAGCCCTGAGAGCCCCTCTCCGAGCTGTCACTGGAAGATTTCCAAGTTCCTGCTTCATGTCCAGAGCTGGCCAGCTGAAAGGTAGTCCCCGAGCTCAGGCGAATTCCCTTAGCTCATTACCGAAGTGTCTCTCAAAGAGCACATTAACAGAGAGAGAAGAGTGTCATTGGCTTGCCGCAGATGTCCGTGACTTAGAGCTTACAGCTCCCTGTGCCAGTATCCAGAGCTGCCCAGGGCCCAAGGTCTGAGCAGGACGGGGGAGCTGGTGAGCATCATGTCCTGATCTGTGATAAGTACTGCTTTGTTTTTCAATTGATACATCCAAAGGAGCTGTTTTGTCATCCCTGCTGCCAGATCTTTGTGGGACAAGCAGTGCTTGTGAGATCTCTTAGCACCTGTAGTCCTAGGCACATGGCTCATCTATACTAATCCTTGCCAAATTGCCATTTTGAAGTGCCAATCAGGGATCAGGGTAGTTGGGGTGCAGGAGATTGGGTGAGTATGGTGGAGGCAGGAGTAAACCCTGGTCCCAGCCTCTCTAGCTGGTGTTTTTGGACAAGTCGATGTTGTCTATCAAGTGGGTTGAATGATGCCCAGTTTCCAAGGTTATTGTGATGATTGAGTTTATAAAGCCCCTGAGCTGGGTCTTGGACAAATCCATCCATCCTGGCCTTCTAGGTCCCTCATCCTAAACTGCTTGTCTGTTTCCAGCCCCTTCTGTGAGTGCCAGTATTGGAGAAGCCCCATCACAGAGCTCAGGCTGCAGGTGAAAGGGATATGCATCCGAAAGGCCACTCTACCCACTTCTGTTCGAGCTCATTGACCCCCTTGTCCCTCGTGGGGAAAGGGGGGTGCTCCTGGTTGGGGAGAGTTTTTGGAGAGATTGGCCTAGCCACTCAGAGGGCAGTAGGTGCCCTTTGGGCAGATGAAGAATTTCAGTTTCAGTGATGTGCCTGAAGAGCCCAGAACCCTGGGCATTCCAGGAAATCACGAAGTGGGGCTGAGGCAAGAGGGAAGAGGGGATGGTGGGAGAAGAGAGAGTAGGGTGGGGCATCAGGATCATAAGCTTGTGTAGGTGCAGCTTTAAAAGGCAAGGATGAAGTTAAAGCATAGGAAAGACACTAAACCCTTCCTTCCCCACCTCCTAACCAACCTCCCCTCCAAAGACAGGAAGGCAAAATGATTCAGTGCCTAAACGCTGGCCTGGAAATCAGAGTGGGGGGAGCAGAGTTAGCCCTGGATCTACCATTATCTAGCTGTGTGGCTTTGGGCAAGCTTCCTAACTTCTCTGGACCTTTGTTTGCTCATGTCCTCATTCATTCTCATCCAGAAAGCTGGAGGAGAGCACCTGTTGTCTCTCCTAGCTGTAAAAGTTTCTGTGACCATTCAAGCAAAAATCCTGGAGCTCTGATTGTTGGGATGGCTCTGGGATGGGAAGCCAGCTTTAGGAAATGACTTGCTCCCTTTTTCTTCGGCCAGAGAAGGCTCTGGAATGATGGAAAAGCCAGGAGCAGCCTGCAGGTGATGCAGTTCCCTACCCCTGATACACCAACCACTTCCCTTCCACCCGTGGAGCCCTTGGAAGTGGGCTTTTTTATCTCCCACAGAAGTGCTTGTATCTCAGTATCCTGTGTATAAGAGAAGGCCACAAATAACCAGGGTGACTGTCCCAGTCAGCTCCGGTGGCCGTAATAAACTACCACAGCCTAAGGTGGCTTAAACAATAGAAATTTATTTTCCTTATTATTCTAGAGGCTAGAAGTCCAGGATCATGGCTAGAGGTCACCAGGGTTGGTTTCTCCAGAAGCCTCTCTCCTTGGCTTGCAGACAGCCACCATCCCACTGTGTCCTCACATGGTTGTCGCTCTGTGTTGTCTGTGTCCTATGAGGATACCTGGTCAGAGGGGATGAGGGCCCACTGTGATGGCCCAATTTTAACTTAATTACTTCTTTAAAGATTCTGTCTCCAAATGCAGTCCTATTCTGAGGTACCGGGGGTGGGGGTGGTGGTGGCGCAGGTAGGACTTCAATATGGGAATTTGTGAGGGGGACACAATTCAGCCTATAACAGTATCTGTGACATTTATTGCTCATTCTGATGTACTTAAAAAAAGTTTTGAGTTTTCCATCAAAGTATAACATGCATACCAAAAGTTACATATATTATAAGTTTAATATAAGTGCTATATTATATAAGTGCTATATTAATCACTATAATTATAATATAATTTATATAATATTAATATATCAGGGTTATAATCTAAATATATTTTATATATAAATAGAATATATACTACAATATAATTAATATAATATATTGCTATATATTAACATATTATAAGCTTAAACATATTGACATAACTAGATTTAGAAATAGAGCATTACCAATACCCTAAACCTCCCCTTGTCCCCTTGCCCTTATCCCCCCATGGGTAACCATTATCCTGACTTCTAATACCATAGGTTAGCTTTTCCCATTTTTGTACTTTGTACTTATACAGAATCCTATATTATGTGATCTTTTGTGTTTGTCTTCTTCACTCAGAATTGTTAGAGTCATCCATATCATAGGGGTTGTTTGTGTTCTGCTGCTCCTCAATGCTGTCTGTTGTGTGGTTTCCAGTTGGGGGCCATGATGGACAAATCGCTGTGAACATTCTTGTACATGTTTTCAGATGTTGGTATATCATGCATTTCTCTTGCTGTATATCTACGGGTGGAGTCCCTAGGTCAGAGGGAATGCATACATGCAACCTTAGGAGACACTGTGAAGTAGCTTTCCATGGTCGTTCCAAGTTCTAGTCCTACCAGCTGTGTAGGAGTATTACAGTTGCGCCATAGCCTTGCCTATACGTGTTTTGTTTTGTTTTGTTTTTAATTCTGTGTCATTTCAATTTAGCCATTCTGTTGACTGTGTGGTAATACCACACTGTCAATTTAATTGGCATTTCTCTGATGATTCATAATGTGGAATCCCTTTGCATTTGTTTATTGGCCATTTGGATGTTTCTGTTTGTGAAGTGCCTATTCAAGTCTTTTGCCCTTTTCCTTATCCTATCGGATCTGCTTTTTTTCTTGTTTTTTAGGAATGCTTTATACATTCTTTCTGCATCCCCTGCTGATCTGGGGACAATTGTGAGAGTTAAAGCAGGGAGCTAATGATAACTAGGTACAACAAGTATTTTAAGTCAGGATCATCCTAGACAAATTGGGCAGACTCCAATGATCAACCCAATGTATTTGAGTTTTAAGAAAGATTTTAAAAGGCATAAAGAAAGGCACCAAGGGCTTCACAGAAGAAAAAAAAAAGAAAAAATGTCATGTTTGTAATACATGGTTGTTCAGGGCTCTCGATTCTCTCTTCTCCTGCATCTTCCTGAAGGTACTTGCCTTCAGAATCCAGTATTGGAATGAGTTTTTATTCTCATGTGATGCCGATTCAGCACTCAACTTTCTCTCTGTCCACAGTCTGCTTTAGGGTCATTAAACTTGTGACATTTTATGATCCTTTTAGTCCAGCCTCTGATTTTATTAATGAAGAAACAAATCTTGAGTGATTAAATGACATTCCCAAGGTCACATGGCTGGTTAGTTACAGTGCTGGGACTAGAACACAAGGTTGCAGTGCTCTTTCTTCAAGGGCATTTTGATTAAGTCTCGATATTTAAATCAGCCCATAAATACCTTTTTGTGCAAGGTCATTGCAAGGAGTTGATGTCTGTTGAAATATTAAGGGATGAAGGGAGGGCACAGACCCAGAAGTCAGAAGACTCAGCCTTTGTCAGATTTACCATTCACCCTCTCTTTTCTTGGGGACCAAATACAGCTGTACTGGAATATGCTATGAGAAAACTTCCAACTCCCAAGTCTGTATCCAAAAATACATTGCATGAGGGAAGAAAAAGCGATATTCAACACAAAGTTTTTACAACAGGAAACAAGTAAATAAGTATAGATTACTTTTGAAAGGAAAGGATTAGGTTGCTTTAGTCAATAAAGAGAAAAGAGAGAAATCAAGCTGCAAGTAGATAAAGTCCCAGTGGTATGAGTGGTGGAGAGCAGCCAGGGCTGTCTTTCACTTCTCCCTTTCCTTCAAATGGGCAAAAGAAAATGTTTGTTTATAAGAGGGAAGGGCTTTGGTTATTACCTGAGACACTGAGTGATGTTTCCTTAGGAGGCTGAAGAATCCCTCTATAGTTCACTAAATTAGAGGCATTTATGTAATTGGGATTGCTATGGTTGGAAATAAGAGATAACCATATTTAAAGTGGCTTAAGCAAAAAGTGTGTGTATCAAATTTTGATTAACTTATGTAACTGCAAAGTCCATGGGTAGATCCTTACTTCAGGCCTGGCAGAATCCAGGTTCTCATAATGTCAAAAACCAATGCCTCTCTCTCTCTCTCTCGCTGTATCTTTACTTTGCTTTACATTGACATCCCTTTCAGGTAAGACGCTCCCATGTTAGGGCAGTCATGGCACATGCTTCCAGGCTTACAGTGTTCCAGGCTTAGCAACTCTGACAGAGTATTTCTTGCCTAGTGGTTCCAGCAGATGTCCTAAGGCAGTCTCTGGTGGGCCTGATCTGGGTCCCCAGCTCGTCACTGAACCAGCCACTGGAAACCTGATTGTCCACTCCTTCATTATCTTTCTACCTTTGGAGATGAAGAGTAGAGTCCGCTCCCAACCTGAACTTCTCAGGGATGGAGTCAGGGATGGTTTTTCCCCTAAAGGACTATCAGGGTTCTCTTACTGGAAGGAGGGAAGATTAATTCTAGGCAGACACAAAAACTAATATGTACTTTACCATCTGTGGTACCAAGATTTGCAAGAAATATATGTGGCCTTTGGAATTTATCAAGGGAGGAGAGCAATCAAGGTATCTTGTGTCCTGTTTATGTGGTGACTTTTGGGGCCTCCTCTGGATGGGAGCTGGCTGCCAGCAGAACCAATTTTGTGATGAGAGGGTTGGAACTTGCAGTCCCACCCTCATTCCTGGGAAGGGGGAAGGGGGTGCTGCAGATTAAATCAATCACCAACGATCAATAATTTCATCATTCGTGCCTATGTAATGAAGCCTCCATAAAACCCCAACAGGGTGGGGTTCAGAGGACCTCCTGGCTGGTGAGCATGTGGAAATGCAGGGAGAGTGGTGCCCCAGAGAAAGCATGGAGGCTCCATGTCCTTTTCCCACACCTTGCCGTCTGCATCTCTTCCATTTGGCCATTCCTGAGTTATATCTCTTTATAGACAGCTGGTAAATCAGTAAGTGAGATGTTTCTCTGATTTTGGTGAGCTGCCCTCACAAATTAATTAAACCCAAAGTGGGGATCATTGGAACCTCAGATCTATAGCCCCTTAGTCAGAAGCCCAGGTGATGGGGGCTCTAGTGCTGAGAGATGCAAAGGTCCTAAATGTCAGAGTTGAAAGACAGAGCCTCAGCTGTGGGAAAGGAGCAAGGGTCTGGCTTAGTGCCCGTTCCTTTCCCAACAGCTGGCCAGCCCAGTGACCTGGGGTGAGTCTGTTGCTCGCTCTGGACCTCCCTGTCCTCATCTTTAGTTGGGTGGGGTTGGACAAATCTGTAAGGTGCTACAAAGCCCAGTGTGACCGGTCTGTGATGAGGTTGAAGAGGAAGGCCTGGCTGTGCTGGTTTTGGCTTAGGCAGACTCATCCTGGGGAGGCTCTGGAGTTACACTTTGAGCTTCTGACCATGCTCAGTCCCAGCATGCACCAGGCTATGCCAATGCCCCACACTCACCAGTCTTCCCCTGGTGCATTTTTCCCTACCTCAGATGTATCTCGTGGCATGTTCTCCCCGCCACACACATCTGGACCTTGCTCCTGCCAGTGGACACTCTCAAGTAGGGCAGTGCCTGGGAAGCACTTATTTGTTCTTAGAGGAGTTCCAGAGCCGACGCCCAGAGCCTCGGGGACTTCCTGCATTCCAGCCTGCCTTTCCTGGGCTGGGCTGGTGGGCTTGAGGGTCTGTGTGTGCTCTCCTGCATCTTTCTTCCTCCTCTCCCAGACTCAGCTCAGAATGCCCAGAGACCTATTGCCCCTTAAAGCCCGAGAGACCCCCACATTCTAACATGGCCCCGAGCAGGGTACTGGCAAGAGAAAGGAATGAGTCTTGTTCCTCACCCACCCAGCACCAGGAACTTGTCTTTCTGGGGAACAACGGGGCTGTCTCACTGCCTTTCTACTTGGTCTCTCCAGGTTCCAGAGCAAACTGAAGCCAGTCTTTTCTAAGTAAGTCTTGTGGGGTTGGGAAAAATGACATCTGATTTTTCTCCTGTAACTCCAAAATAATTTTTCTAAGTACCACTACCCTAAGCAATAAAGTGTATGTGTGTGTGTGTGTGTGTGTGTGTGTGTGTGTGTAAAATCCATGCAGTAGGGTTCCAGTTTAGTCAGAAATTCAGGATAGGACCTTGGCACCTATTTTAATGGTATTAAAATTTCCCCTACTTTCAATAAACATGGATTAAGGGCTTACTGTGCTATGTTGGGCATGAGTCGATAGTAGGGATATGCATGGCCTTTGCTCTCCAGGCGATCACAGTAGGCCAGGCATGGAAATTTATCATTAAAATAGTATGGCCACACTGTCAAGGAAGCAGGGTCAAGGTTGGTAGTGATTCCTTTTCTTTGAACAGGGAGCCCTTCCCAGAGGAAGGAATACTTGGGCAGGTGGGAATTTTCTGGAGTCCATCTTAAGCAAATACCTGATATGTCTTGGAAATTTGGAAGGGTCTGGGGCTCAGGAGGGGAGTGGTAAAAAGGCTCAGAGGTCAGGCAGCATTTGGAAAGTGGGGGAGAGACTGGGATGTTAAGTGATGATAGGAAGCTTGCACCCTAGAGCACAGGCCACATGTCACCTTGATGTTTCGTTAGGATGCAGATTCTGATCAGCAGGTGTGTGCTGGGGCCTAAATTTCTGGCTTTTTTTTTTTTTAAGATTTTATTTATTTATTTGACAGAGATCACAAGTAGGCAGAGGCAGGCAGAGAGATAGAAGGGGAAGCAGGCTCCCCGCTGAGCAGAGAGCCCGATGTGGAGCTTGATCCCAGGACCCCGGGATCATGACCTGAGCCAAAGGCAGAGGCTTTAACCCACTGAGCCACCCAGGTGCCTCAATTTCTAGCTTTTTAATAAGCCTTCAGGGCATGGCAGAGGACCACAGTCTGAGTGGCAAGAGTGGCTTGTGTGGAGAGTATTTTGGGCAGGAGTTATTTTGAACGAGACCCGTTGGGGAGCTAGTCCAGGCATGAGAAAATGGCAGCGCCTGTTCAGGGTCTTACAGTGGAATGGGGAGAAGGGGACAGATTTTGGAGTTATAACTGACAGACTTAGGAATTTATTGAGTATGGGAATGAGGAGCAGGAAGTGGAACAGGGTGACTTGGATGCTTCCCCTGGACAAACTCGGTGAGTGGTGCTAGAGTTGATTGAGGTTGGGAGCAATGGAGGGAGGGCAGGTTTGGATGGATGGATGGCCGATAAGTCAGTGTGGCGTGTCCCATTATAGGCGTAGATGAGATCTCCAAGCCATGGTGTTGAGTAGGCATTTGGCTGCAGGGATCTGGCTATGGATGTCTCCCAAGGCTGACAACATTTCCTTGTGATTGCATATCCCTCGAGATGGCATTTCAGAGCAGAGGCACGGAGGAGATGCCCAGGGAGAGGGAGTGAGAGGCTAGAAAGGTAGAAGAGAGCTGGGGGCACAGGGCCTGGAGGTGCTCTGCCATTTGGTGGTCAGGGGGAGGAGACAAGTGAGGTAACAGATAAGGACTAGCTTTAAACAGGAAAGCAGGATGTTGTTATTGTTGGGCTGCTGTGAACTTAGGGTGTATAATAATGGGCATCTTTGGCAGATACTGCTACATTATATGAGAGAGCTCACGCTTCATGCTTGCAAATCTGCAAGGCTATTTCCTCGAAGTTTTTCTGGCCCTATGAAAAGAAAAAAAAAGCTACCAGGGGGGATTTGTTCTTATCCTGTCATGCAACAGTAATTTCATTTTCAAATCATTAACAGGAAGACATCCTTATCTGATCATTCTTGATATAAAACCCTATCTTAGAGGCCTGATACCATCTCCTCAATTTCCCCAAGAGCTTTACTGATTTCAGTTGAGAACCCTTAGCTCTAAATAAAACATGGTATGAACCTGGCTCCTTCCTGAACCTCTTTTGGTATCTCTCTATCAGCTGATTCCTTTTTTTTTTTTTTTTTTTTTTTTTGCCTCCTGTCCTGGCATTTTGCTGTAGATTGTTACCAGAATTTCATTGCTACCTTACACGACAGGAGCAGATAATGGAGAGCTGAGCTTATTTTCTAATTTACTTTGAAACCAAATTTTGGATTACATGTATGAGGAGGGGAAGAGCCAGGCTATGATGGGTGAGAATAGTCTTTAACTCTGAATATAAATGAATTTTTATAGGAAAGCGTCTTTCTCGAGAACTCTCAGTGTGGATAGGAGTGAAGGTGGGGTAGAGGTGCTTGGTTTCCAAAACATAAATGCAATCAAAAGCCGACCTTCCCTAGTCTAGCCTGCCAGACTCCTATTCAAAGCTAGTTGGTTTCTTTGAATTCCACCCAGCTTTTCTCTTCATAACAGGAAACTTTATTGTGCTCACCTTAAAGGTAAAAAGGCCCTTTCAAGATGATACTTTGCCTTACCAGAGAGATGTGCTGGGGGGAGGTGTTTACTTTTCTGAGACACCTATAGAAATAAATCTATTTCTGAACTTGCGGCCATTTGAATTGAAAGAGCTTCATTTGAATCTGGGACTTGGAAAGCATTTGATCTTTGATTCCCCCCACGCCCCACTCCAGGGGCTTCGAAGCTGAGGGTAGCCAGCAGGGGCCATGTGGTCCAGAGCACCAGCCCTGGACCAGGCTGCCTGAGTCTGACTTCTGGCCTGTCCCAGCCAGCTGTGTGAGTCTGAAATCTAACCTATCCATACCTCAGCTTGCTTATCTTTATAATAGCTGCAAAGTCAAGTCATGGCCGTCTTGTGGTACTTATTGTAAGGTGTAAATAAGCAAGTCTAGGTGAGGTGTTCAGAAGAGTGCATGAAATACACAGGCATTATATTACCTGGAGCTGGTGTTATCCCCACGCTGGAGCAGCTGATGGGATCCTGTAGTATGAGCGGCCATTCAAGCCCCACTGCTATGCTCAGTCCTCCACGTGTGCATATGTCCCTGAGCTTTTCTCACAGTCACTGCATGAAGCAGATACTATTATTTTAGCCATTTCAGGGCTGAAATTTCAACCCAGGTCAGTCTGACAACAAATCCCAGCGCTCACTCCCTCCTCTGTACTGGAGCGCAGCCTGTCACATGGCCATGGGGCATTGGGTGTGTGGGGGAATGTGTGCTGGAGAGTGGCGTAAGGAATGGCGGAAGGAAATGAAGATTCCTAGCCTGTGACCAGGTGATCAGACAGTCATGGAGACTCCTTGCCCCTTGTCATTCTTCCTGGAGAGGAATTATGTGGGGGCAGTGAACTGGAGAGGGGCTCAGGACTCCTGTCTTCCTGGGATTTGGAATTTGTCTTCCTTCTTGCAATCTTGCCTTCCATCAGTTGTTTATTTTATTACAGCCTCTACTCCTTGCCTCTCTTCTTGAAACCCCAAGTACCTGTATGCATGTATTGGGGGAGGGATAAAGAGTTTAGAGCCTTAGAGCAGAGTGGCAGAAGTTCTAAACCCGGGTAGTGAAAGAACTCTGACCTGGAAATGAGGAGACCAAAGTCCTGGTCATTTCTCTGCTAATAGTGAGCTGGATAACCCTGCTAAAGTCATGGAATCATTCTGGGCTTTGTTTGTGAGGTGAGGAGTAGAAGTGTCTGATACCTGGTGGTTCTAGTCAGCCTTCCCTGGATCTCTGACCTCTGGGAGCTTGTTGGTGGCAGTGAGAATGTGTGGCAATAGAGGAAGTGATGGAGACAATGATGATGGTGGTGGAAGTGGTGACAGAGAGGGTGATGGGGTAGGGGTGATGGTGATGATGGTAGAGGAGGTGATGGAGATGCTGACGTTGGGAATGATAATGTCATGATGGAGGAGGAGGTGGTAGAGGAAGTGATGGAGATGGTGTGATGGTGGAACTGGTGGCAGAGAGGGTGATGGGGCATGGGTGATGGTGATGACGGTAGAAGAGGTGATGGAGATGTAGCAGCAAAGAGGGTGGTGGGGTGGAGGTGATGATGAAGGTACTAATGGTCATCACTATGAAGGGCCCTTGGCTGGCAGCAGGCACTCTATTGAGCATTTTATTACACGTTTCGTCTTCCCAGCAGCCCTTGTTTGGTCCATTTTATAGATAAGCTTGGATGAGTAAAGCTGAACGTCCCTTGGTGGGTGGAGTTGCCAGATGGAGGCAAAGCCAGAGGGGCCAGGATATATACCATTGGAACATCTGTGATAGGCACAGAGCAGGAGGGTGGGTAAGCCAGCCTTCCTCATGTTTTCTCACCACGTCCTTGGCCTCTATGACCAAGCTGTGCCCGATGGAAATTGAGGATTCTAATTGCAGGATTGCATTCTGCTGGGGCCACCTGGAAGATAACCTCAAAATAGTCTTTCCCTGCCTCCCACCTCCCCCATCACCAAATTCTCTTCTAGACGTTTCCTCTTCATCTCTAAGTCATCAGTTTGGCAGCTGACCTCAACCTTATGCTTTGAGTCTTGGCCTGCAGCCTCTCTAAAAAAGAATTGTGGCATCTTCACGGGGGCCATGATTTATCACATTATTCGGAGACAAATGACTGTCCTCCAACTTGTCTCTCTGGTAAATGTGGCTCTTACATATCCCGTTTTACCTGCTGACTCTCACTATATGCTGCTTATATCCATCAGGCCATCTTGCAGAGAAACAGGATAAGAAACACGTTTTTTGTGTAGATAATCCAGGGATTGGCGAGTCGCACAGTGGGGTGGGATGCTAGAACTGTCGTCCCCGGAAGGCACTCGGCAGAATCAAGACTTTTCAACCCCCATCTAGACCTCTTTGTTGGGCTCAAGGGTTTTTGTCTTGCTTGAATGAATGGCCAATTCTTTCTGGAAGTTCCCACTGTTTCCTTCCCTTCCCCTCAGGATGGGGGATGGAAATCATGCAGGTGCTAGCCTCCGTGTCAGGAGGGTTAGTATGGAACCCTCTGGACAGGGAAGCTAGCCTCAGATTGACTCTGTATATATTAGATGCATTCAAGTTTGAAAATTTTAAAATTTATTTGACAGAGAGCATGAGCACGCACAATCAGGGGGAGCAGCAGGCAGAGGAGAGGGGAAGCAAGCTTCCTGCTAAGCAGAGAGCCCACAGTGGAGCTCGATCTGAGATCATGACCTGAGCTGAAGGCAGACACTTAACTGACTGAGCCACCCAGGCGCCCTAGATGAATTCAAGTTTTAAATGCCCTCTTGCTCAGCCCTCGCCTGGAACCTCCAACACCCTCCCCATCTCCCACAAATGTTGACAATCAGTACATAATGGTTTTCTGTCCTGTGCCGAGGATACAGGAGTGAACATGGGACATCTTGTTCCCATGGAATTTATGGTCTAGTTGATGCTGTGGTGTTAGGATGACAGGGACAGGAGTAAAAGGTGCTAGTGAACTTGTAGTAGGAAACTTGAAATACAGCCTTGTGGAGTCAGGAAGGCTTCCTGGAGGCAGGGACAGCAGAAACTTGTTGAATAAGAGCTGAACAAAGTATGGACAGTCAGGAGGAGAGGGGTGGGATGAAGGGATCGAAGGGAAGGAAGAGCAGAAGGGAGAGAGATGTGGTCTGGGTCTGGGCATGTGCAGAGTCTTGGGAGTCTCGGGAGGACAGACTGAGGGGTGTTCACCCCACCTGGGCCTGGCCTGCCTCAGTCATAGGCACTCAGCATCGGTTCTCTCAGGGTCTCTGTCTTGCTGCACAGAGGGGGCACAAGCAAGGACCTTGGAACTAGAGAGGAAGGGGGAGATCTGTAGACGCATCCACTTGTCTCCACTTTCCCAGAATGCTCTGATGCCTCTGCTGAGCACTTGGTGGAGTGTGGCTTTACCCAAGGATTGTGTGGTTTCCCTGGATTCTGAGGGGAGCTCACGGCCAGTACAGACACCACCAGACTGGGATGCCCTGTGTTTGGACTCCTGGGCTGTGCGAATTTAGACTCTTCACCCCACTTCCCTGGGGATTCTCCTGGTTTACCAGTAGACTCCACTCTTCTGGGTTTTTTTTTGGTTTTTTTTTTTTTTTTTTCCAGAGCTGACGTCCTGAGGCTTTGATTCTCTACCCTTTGCAAGTACCTAAATTCCATTAAAACTGCAGGCTTTCAGCCATAAAAGCTGATGAGGGTTTGTACGTGGTGGGGGGGGGTGGGATGAGTTGGTCCCCTGGAGGGGGGCCTGGCCATCCCACAGTCGGCAGCTTCCACCCTCATTCATGGCCCTCGTTACCAACACCCACTCTATGCTGTGTGTTTCAAGAGAGGAGGCGTTTCTTTCTTTCTTTTTCTTCCTTCCTTCCTTCCTTCCTTCCTTCCTTTCTTTCTTTTTATTTGACAGAGAGATCACAAGTAGGCAGAGGCAGGCAGAGAGAGAGGAGGAAGCAGGCTCCCCGCTGAGTAGAGAGCCCGATGCGGGGCTCGATCCCAGGACCCTGAGATCATGACCTGAGCTGAAGGCAGAGGCTTTAACCCACGGAGGCACCCAGGTGCCCCAAGGAAGTGTTTCTTGTTGAGGAGCAGCCTTGGGCTTTTGTGGCCGCACCGCACATCAGACCTAACTGTCCGCAGACTCAGGACCAACTTTTGCATAGAAAGCTACACCACTGCATACAGTTGAGATCCACGGAGAAAAATACGTATTCAGTGGAATGCAGTTGATCTGGGAACATGCATTCGTAAAGGAACAGAGGCACTAAAGCGTAATGCTGACCCTAAATGCTGCTTGCTTTGAGCGCACGTGACTGTCCTACAGCCCCCAGACAGGAGGGCTTGTTTTAGAAATACGTATTTGCACTTGTAGTGATTTATAGTTGGTCGTCTTATCCTGAAGCTTGTAGAGCAGCAGATGGATGTGATGCTTAGCAAATCGCAGACCATTTTGGAATCTGGGTCTCTGGCCTCAACATGGTGGATGGAGCCACATGCGGGGCTGAGTCCTTTCCTAGGCTCCATCACATAGTGGGGCAAAGACAGGAACATCAAACCATCCATCTTTGTGGACAGAAGCGGCCATGTGTGGCCTTTAGATCATTTTAAAATTGTGGTCTGTGCCCTTCTCTGAAAACAAATTCTCCCCGCTCTTCTGTCTTCTTAACAACATTTCTCAATAGGAAAGAGGGCAAGAAGGCAGATGGATTTATACTGAAGTCACTCTGCCCACAGGTCCCTGGGAAAGTGAACTTAAGGAATCCAAGCTTGCCCTGGCAGGGTGAGAGAACACGGGACGTGGAGTGGGATCTCGGGGCGGGGGGAGGGGTGTCCAGTGCTTGGCCAACACATGGGTCCCTCACATCCCATCTGCGTTGCTTCCAAAGCCTTTCTGCTTTCCTTGGGCAAACCTAGGGCGGTCACCACGCACCACTTCAGGAAGCCACCCATTAGCTGAGTGGCTTGCCTGCTCCTGATGCAGTTACCTCCTCAAAGGCAGCAAAGAAGGTCTTGCAAAGGGAAAAGGTGTGTGGGGGGACAGCCTAAGCAAGGGCTGGCTGCAGCCTGGTTATGGTGACCTTGGGAAGAGACGGAGGGGAGAAAGGAGAAAGGCCAGAGAGAAGAAAGGGAGGAGACAGGACCCCGGCAAGGACGTGCACAGAAATGAGGGAAGGGTTCTCAGTTACTGTCCTCTCAGTCTGTAGGCCTTCAGGGAAAATGGGATTTCAAAATGTGACCAGTGTGACCGTGACAGGACCACAAATGCCTGATGAGGCAGACTCCCTCTCAGCTCATGCTTGTTTTAGACTCGTTCTCAGATCTGAGTTAGCATCAGAACCAATGGGTGGGCTTGGTGCTTCCAGACTGCTGGGCTCTGCTCCCAGTGTCTCTGACTCAGCAGGTCGGGTTGGGATCGAAGATGGGTATTGCTAAGAAGTTCCCCAGAGGGGCTGATGCCGCTGTTCCAGTAAGCCTGTTTAGAGAACTACTGTCTCAGAGATTAGAAACCAGACCAATGTTCATGCTGATTTGGGCTCCTTGGATAGGACAAAGTCAGCAAGATCAAGGTCTCAACTAGCTGGCAGGAGCAGTCTGTCAAATGCAGAGATATAAATTGGGAAAGCACTAAAACCTTTTATTGGATGTATTTGTCTTTTCCTGGCTTTTCATTCAACTAACCATATGCTTACTTTCCACTGACAATTGCTATTTAAATGTCACTTGACAAGCAGCCGTTCCTTACCATACTTTACACTGGTTAATTTATTGTCCACAAAACCTTATGGAGTGTTCTCTAATGGGCCTCATTTCCCACTTTCTCCACCCACCCCTTCGTTCTGGTTCTGGCCCTGGCTGGCAGCTCTCAGAATGTGCTGCTATTGGACTCCCCATCCTCTCTTCATGCTGTGTCTTTGCCTGGGTGCCCTTGTCCAGGCTAACCCTCACTCTCCTTTAATTTTCTGGGTATTCACCCCCAGTGGGAGGGTCAACCAGTCTGGGCCACCATGAAACTGTAGCCAGATGGCTCTCATGGCCCTTTGCGAGCAGTCACCCGGCTGTGGCTGCCTCGACCTCCTCAGCTTTTTATCACTAGTGCCTAGACCTGGGTCTGGCGTAGAACCGCCAATCAGGAGATGGGTGCAGAGAGTCCAGAGAACATAAATTGGTTGGGGGAAGTGATCGGGGTGATATCTAACACCTAATCACTGTGGTTGGGTTAGAGAGAACTTGACTCTCGGGGCAGAAAGGAAAGAGAAAAGCTATGCTAAGCACAGAAAACCTAAAGCATTCTCAACATCCCCCTGTACTCTGAGGCTTCAGTGATTCCATAAAATGGGATTCCCAACACCAGGTAGAAAAGCAAATCTTTGGGATTCCTTTAAATCCCGCAAACTACATTTGCTGGAGAGAGAGGGAATTTCCAGATCTTTCTGGCTTAGCACAAAGTATTCTTTTCTAACAGGTAGTTATGTAAAGTGGACAGCCTGATGGATAGATGGAGCCCTTTTCAGCTGGGTCACCAGATTAGGAACTGGATTCATGTCTTGTTTTCCAAACACGCTCCAGCTCCCCGTGGCTGCCTTGGACCTTCCTTGTGGGGAAAGCGTGTGCCCCAGGGCCTTATTATGTGCTTATTTCTTGAGGAGTCTGGTGCTAAAACTGAATTCAGGCAGTGTGCAGAACAGATGTGCTGCCTTTAGCTGAGATCTGAGACTGACCTGCCTCACCTTACATGGCATTCCAGGCTGTGGATGGTCAGCATTTGAGTCTAAAACTGGAGCATAGGAAACTACACTTAACTAGAACGAGACACTCGCTTGTCAAGCTCAGGTAGAATCCCATGTTCTGAGCAGTAAGTCAAGGCAGAGGGAGAGCTGTCACCCTGCCCTTGGAGGTCTTGAGTGAATCACTTAGCCTCAGTTCCATCATTTGTAAAACAAAGGGGTTCTGTGCCTGGTCTCTGGAGGGAGACCTGCTTGGCTATTCTCTGAGGACTCTGAGATGAATTCTGGGGAGCACATGAAGAGCTACCTTCACTTGAAAGTCGAGAGGGGAGAAAAGAGAGCCCAGAGTCAGCAGCACGAACGTCACCATGTCCCAGGTGGCATAGTTTCACGTCTTCCACAGATAAAACTAGGCAGGCTGACTCAGATGCTGTTGAAATGTTAGGCTTTCGTGTGAGATGCTGTTGGACATCGGTATTACTTCTGTTTTTAAACAACATTACTCCACTGAGAATAAATCTGTGTCATTGTCTAATGGCGCCTGTCATTTTAGTTGTAGTGATCACGGAGGAAAAATGGAAGTACTTTATGTGGAAAAACAGCTAAGCTATGAAGGTATTTCTTAACCCAGAGCACAGGCTGGTCTGGAATGTAATACAAATCTATCAATAATGCAGTTAAAACAGTTTACTTTCTTAACATGACTAGGTTCAGTTCACTGATCTTCGTTCAAGTTCATAGTAAAGTTACTTATCTGCAAGCTACACATTACACCATACAGACCAAAGCATTATAGATTTTTCCAAATGTGAGTCCAAACTGATGGCAGCTAAACATAAATTTAGTCAAATCTTTAATATACTCTGTTAAGGGCTGAATAAGATTTTCAAGCTTTGTCTCAGAGTAGCTAGGACGAGAGCTGGACCAGTCGCAAATAGTCCAATAAAAAGTTACCTTTGGACATGATATTTATTCTCACTGCCATGTAAAATAATGTACCATTTTTCTTTTTTCAAATGTAAAAGTGAGCAATTACTTGTCATTGTGAAATGACAAATTTTACAAGGGGGCTGGTTTGGTTCCCCCCAACTTGTCCCCAGAGGCTGACCTCTATTCCATGGCCCACGGAGGCACACTTCAGATCCGACAGTGGTGAGTCCTTATATGCCTAATGCTCCATTTTCCTAGAACAAAATTATCTTCCAAAGCATAGGAGCAAAGACACCACCACTTCTGCCCACCGCCGCTTGCAGTGGGAGAAGAATATTCCAACAGCCCAACCAAGTGTCTGGCACAGTCTGCTATTCCACAATGCCGAGGCGGGGTTTCGAATGAGAAATACAAAATACCATTTTGTGCTTTGAGAATTATTTAGGCCGTCACTAACTGGCAGTCGCCTCCTATGGAAGGCTTTTCATATGTAAAGACTGGCTGGACCTGCTCTACCCAAGGCTGACAAAGCATACTCTGATATGGGATCTGGGTCCACTCGGCTGCCTCAGAATCTTTTTTTTTTTTTTTAATTAATTTTATTTTTTTCATTATGTTCAGTTAGCCAACATAGAGTACATCATCAGTTTTTGATGTTCGATGATTCATTTGTTGTGCCTAACACCCAGTGCTCATCACGTCACATGCTCTCCTTAATGCCCATCACCCTACTACCTCAGACCCCCCACTCCCTCCCCTCCGTAACCCTCTGTTTGTTTCCTGGAGTCCTGAGTCTCTCATGGTTTGTCTCCCTCTCTGATTTCTTTCTGCTCAGTTTTCCCTCCCTTCCCCTGTGGTCTTCCGCACTATTCCTTATATTCCACATATGAGTGAAACCATATGATAATCACATCCGAATCTTAGGAAGAATATTAGGAATCTTGGGATTCCTTGGTTGGACAGGACTCCCTGGGTATGTGGCTGGGAAGGGGCAGGTGGGAAAATGGGAGGAGACACTAAGGAGTCCTTCTGTGGGGATGGGTACTTGACCCTGTGCCACAGACACTAGCCAGGTACGGCTAGTAACCAACAGAATGGTGTAAGAACAAAAGCCACATTGGGTCTCAAAGTATAAAAAAAAATAATGTTAAAACTCTCAATTTTAGGTTGATTGCATATTGACATTGTGTGTGAAATAATATTTACCATAGATTCAGTTAGGAAATGTTAAAATTGACACCCCCTTTTTCTACTTTTTGGATGTGATTATTCAAAATTTTAACTTTAAAGCCACCTACGTGGCTTATATTTCTAGTGATCAGTGCTACTTTATATCCATTTCACAGGGTGGAATTATGGCTCATGTTCACACGTGTTTCCTGTATTTTTTAAACAGAAGAAAATGAGAAACAATCATAATCCGGAGCCTTTCAGAAAAAGTAAATGTATAAGGGAGAGTCTGAGAGTCTGGCACACACATGTCCTAGTTGTAGGATGGGGGCAACTAACCTGAGACTCACCTTCCTCTTCTGTAAAATGTACATAGTGACAGCTTTGATCTCACCAGGTTTTTGTCAGAAGTGACAAACGCAGAGGAAAGCAGCACAGAGTGCTCAGCTCAGAACCTGACATAGTGAAGAATCAATACTTCGTTATTCTTGGTTATATGTCAAGATTTTTCTGATGCCTTATCATTTTTGTTGAAGATTCAGAGAGAGAGCGAGTGGCATGAGCAGGGGTAGGAGCAGAGCGAGAGGGAGAACACTCCTCTCTGAACAGGGAGCCCAATATGGGGCTCGATCCCAGGACCCTGACATCATGACCTGAGCTGCAGGCAGACGCTTAACCAGTGGAGCCACCCAGGCGCCCCTCTGATGGCTCATCTTTACTTAATCCCTGGGGATTTCTAACTCCGCTCCTTGTCTCTCCTGTTCTCCAAGTTCCTGTTTGCCATCCTGCCTTCTGTTGTATATCAGACAGCCAAGGTTTCGCCTTATCACTGCAGAAGCTTGGGTCTGGTTCCCAATTTTTGGCAACTTGTTCAAAATAAGGCACCTCCCACTTACTGACTTTAGCGCACTTGGATTTCAGAGCAAAAGTTGTCTCCTGGCTGAAACCGCCAGTCAGGACACAGCACTTCGACTGCTCGTGTTCCTTGCCTCATCCCCAAGATACCTGGTCTTGCCTTTGATGGCACTGCGTCTTTTGACGAGAAGGTCAGTCGAGACCAACTGATGCCACCAAAGAGGGTGAAGGTAACAAGAAAGGTTGCTCGGGAGAACCAGGCCAAGGCCAGAACAACTTTGTAACTTGCCCTCAAACCTGGCCCTTTTTCTGTTTTCCTTCGAGGGGCTTGGAAAGCCGTGCTGTGTTCAAGTAAGGACAAGTGGGTTCTCGTCGCCTTCTAGATTCTTGCTGCCTGAAGTGACGCCTCCCGCAGTGTTGCAGAACACACATCCGAAACCCTGTGCTCGATGTCCATGTTCTGGGAACTAAGTCTTCAGATGAAGCTGGTTGTACTTGTCTGCAGTGGCAGAGAATAGAAAAGAACTTAAGCCTCGATGAAGACATGTAGCTTCCCTAGGTATGAGAAGCTTCCTAGTTCTTTCAGTTAATGAGATGAACCTTTTAGTCAGAACTGCTTCCAGTATAAACAAGGAGAAATCACTTACAGACCCACTTGGAACAGCACACGCGGCTGGAATGCGTCCATGTCCGTGCTTTTTGAAGCAGTGGGAAAAAGGCTCCCAATTGTCTATGCAAGTATTTTTGTTGTTATTGTTTAAACACAGAGAAATGATTCTTCCCGTCCACCAGCTTTAACTAGGTGATTCAGATGATACTCCTTAGGTGATTTTTTTTTTTTTTTTTTTTTTTTTTTGGTCTTTTCGATTCACTGAGTGTTCTCAGGGAAGCAAACTCAAAGAAATAAGCAAACTGGTTTGTGTTTTAAGCTTGGGCTGAGGTTTGACAAGAGAAACCCTTGGAAATTATCAGGGAGAGTGGAGCTTCCTGGGCCTTCTTTGTGGACAGCTGGGTTTTGTGGAGGATTTGTTGAGGGAACTGGGTTATTACCGGGGTAGAGAACATACCAAGGGCCACTCCAGCCACCAGGTAAGGAAGGCATGCCAAGGGGAGTGCGTGTGAGAGGGCCAACCCTGGAGGCATGAACAGAGCTGGTTTTCTGGGAGCATTTGTGAACAAAATGTTTACCATGGATCAGAGGCAGTTAGAGATTATTGCCAACCATCGTTTCCCTGTGGTTTCCTAGAAAATACAAAAGTTCAAAATGTGAATGGATCTTCCTTACTATGATAAGCAGATTTAAGAGAGGGAGGGAGCATTTCTAAAAATTCTGTACACAGCTTTAAGATACCAGCTCTCCACACAGGAACTTACATTCTGGTGTCTGGGCTCCGGAGTGAAGAGAGCAAATGCTATATAGATTACTGGTCTTCCTTTTTTGGGATGTGTTTTTTGGTTGTTGTTGTTTTTGTTTTTGTTTGGTCACTGTAGATAAATGTTCCTTTTCTCTGTCAGAGGTCATAGAAACAGAGATGTGTGTGTTAAGTTGAGATATAAATAAAGGGGCATGCAAATATATCCCTACAGTCATCCTGTGATCTGCTTACGGGTCAGAGCGGTGTCTCCTGAGGGCCTGATCCTTTTGGAGGCTGATGTAGCTCAGAGCCACAAAGGCCATGAGCATGCTATTGGCTAAACTTGAAAGATGTTTTATATTTTCCATTACTTGAGAATAATTGTCTTTTTCCCCCATGAGGATGGAAGAGATGATACAACGAAATATATATGAAAAGGAACAGAAGTGCTGTTGCAGGAACGAGCATTAGAATTACAGGTGTACACCCCTAGTAGATACATGTCCAGGAAACATTCTCGGTGACAGGCTCTTCCCAATTTTGTGTCCCTTGAAATTGAATGCACAATCAGTGTGACTAAACATGCTTCTTTGTGACAAGGGACACATTTCCATTTGTCTTGAAAATATCACTGGGTCTTTATGTGGACATTCTTCAAAGTACAAATATTGTTTCACCTGATTTTGCAGAGTGTATACATCTGTTTCCTGAAAAAGAACTGGATTGCTAGACTACATAATATGCTTTCTGGATGAAAACTTTTTTTTTTTTTTTTTTTTTAAATTAAGAGCTATCAACAGGTACAGACAATTGTCTAAAGCATTTAACGGTGTAACACAGTCCACGCCCTGGGGCTTGAAATACTGTGAAATTCCTTTTTGCTAGCCCCAAGAGAAGCTGTCAAGCACAACACTGAAAAATCGGTACCATTTTCTGACCAGTAAGCGCAGATCTGGGGAGCTCAGTATTTTGTTTCTTGCATTATTGTTCTCATGCTGTTTCTGTCTTGCCTCTCGCCTGCTCAGGGCTGATTGTCGTGACCTTGGCGGTCTGCTGGATGCCTAACCAGGTGCGGAGGATTATGGCAGCGGCCAAACCCAAGCACGACTGGACCAAGACCTACTTCCGGGCGTACATGATCCTCCTCCCCTTCTCCGACACCTTCTTCTACCTGAGCTCTGTCATCAACCCGCTCCTGTACAACGTGTCCTCGCAGCAGTTCCGCAGGGTGTTCGGCCAGGTGCTGCGCTGCCACCTGACGCTGCCCCACGCCAACCACAGCAAGCACCTGCGCACCCACGGCGCCTCCGCCGCCGCCAGCACCCGCTCAGCGCGCCGCCCCCTGATCTTCAGGGCTTCGCGTTCCAACTCCTCTGCAAGAACGAACAAGGTTTTCTTGAGCACTTTCCAGAGCGAGGCCAAGCCCC
Organism: Enhydra lutris kenyoni; assembly: GCF_002288905.1. Taxonomy (NCBI): domain Eukaryota; kingdom Metazoa; phylum Chordata; class Mammalia; order Carnivora; family Mustelidae; genus Enhydra; species Enhydra lutris. Next base: position 98,514,967 of record NW_019154085.1, on the reverse strand, counting down.
AGTCTGAGCCCCAGCATTTGAGTCTCGAGTCCCTAGAGCCCAACTCGGCAATGAAACCACCCACTCCTGCCACGGGGAATGGTTTGCAGGAGCATGAAGTGTGAATGTCAGGTATGGAAGCCTTGAAGGCTAACCGGCCTTCTAACTCCCCCAACGAAAGCAACATTATCCTGACACAGCGGTGACGAACTGTGCCCTTAGGAGGGACAGCAGTGGGAGCTAGGGGCCTTGGGGGAAAATGGATGCCCACCTAAGTGCCTTCTAAGGGCGGATTCTGCCAGCTGGACCTTGCCTCGGGAGAGACGGGGCAGACTTTTGCTTACGCCTTCCCTTCCTTTAAATACACACTGAAAATTCAGACTGAATTTATTCAGAGCTTACAAAAAATGTTTTACACTGAGCTCTTTCAGTGACGAAGGAACTGAACGAAAGAGAACACACTCCCCTTCCCACCCGGAATAACGGGACACCCAGGAGAAGCTTGGGGAGCAGAGGGAGTGGAGGGCCCGAAGAACAAAGCAGGAGGGGCGAGCATCTCCTTCAGCTTCAGCAGTGAGCCAAGAGGAGGGCCAAGTGGAGGAGCAGGACGGTGGGGGGGAGCCCGGGCCGGAGGGCCAAGGCAGAACTGCTCCGTTTCTTGGGTCGGGGCCCGTTGCAAAGAGGGGTGTTGCAGCAGCTGATGCACACTGAGTTCAGTTTCCCAGGGGAGCAGAAGGACTGGTACCCAGCGGAGGCGATGAGGCAGGCCGCTGAAGACGCACACGACTTCCGGTACATGACGCCTGCAACACAAACCCAAGGACTTGGGTTAATGCTGGTGCCCAAAGGAGAGCTCATCCTTCCTCCTCCCACAGCCCACGCACCTGGAGGGGTGAGGAAGGTAGTTTGAGTTGTTTCCTTGAGCACCCACCCCTCCCCCACCACTACCTATAAGGAAGAGGACTTCTTCCCCATATAGCTCCATTACTTTTGACAAATTGCGGATATCTCCACTAGCTGTTTGGAACAAAGAGCTATTAAATCAAAGTTCGCTTTTAAAAATGATACAGAAATTATTATTTACTTTTTAAAATTGCTGTAGCTATCTCATGCCATGGAGAATGATACTGTATCACCTATGGCTATCATCAAATCCTAAAATTCTCCAAAGAACTAACCCCCATGAGAATAAGATCTCTACTGAAGGGGCCTTGGTTTTTCTGAGGTTTCAAGGTTCCCTAGATTTTAGGGAGGGCATGGCCCAATGTTGACAATGTACCCAGGAGAGCCTTATTCCAGGAAACAACTTTGCCCTCAGAATATATGGCCATCTGCCTATGTAGCGTCACACCACCTCCATTTAGTAACATACTGTGTAGTTATGTGAAAGAGCTTTTAAGACCTGTCCAACTGACAGCACAGTCCTCAGAGGAGGTTATCTTGAATACTCAAGTTCTTTAAGCTGGAAACTTATTCAAGTCCAATAATAGCTAACTTTATTTGTGTGCTTACCTGTAGGCCATGCAGTCTACAGTGGACTGCTGTGTACTGGTTCAACCCTACAAGAGAGATCCCCATTTCACAGATGGGGAGCATGAAGGGCAAGAGAGATTTAGGAACTTCCCCAAGGTCACACTCCTGGGAAACAGAGGAGCTGGGATTTGAACCTAAATTCTGGCTCCATTCTGTCAAGTCCTTACTAGTATATATACCAAAGTTGCCAGCCAGTAAACCACAAAAATATTTTTTGGGAGGTGTGGGGTTGGAGGACAATATCTCCTACTGAAGCTGGACCTGGATATGAGTGGCTCTGGCTTGTGTGCTGCCCTGCACAGCTGAGGGCTCCAACCCACCTTACCTTCGGAGTCCCTTCGGAGATGGGTGTTTGCAGGCAGTGCTTCTGTTTGCACCTTCCTCCCCTTTCTGAATCGTGGTTTTGGGTTATGGAGAAATAGTAAAGAATTGAGCAACCTAAAACTTCCAAGTGGGAGGTAAAGAAATACTTTAAAACACAATTTTAAGTCATTTTTGTTCTCTAGCTACAAGTTTGAAGGATGGATTTTCTGTTTTTAACACTATAGACTGTAGCTGCTCTGGTAAGATTTATCAGGTAAGATATCTCAGACAGAATCTGTGTGTGTGTGAGAGGCACTGATTTGCAGGAAACCTGCTGCTGGGCATTGCCCATTTTATTCTCAGAGTCCCTACATTTTTCTATCCATTGCCATTTTAGGAGCTTCTGCTGTCATTTGCTAGTTCAATGTCAATAAACTTTCTTGACGTGAACTTTAAAAATTAAGAACACTTAATGTATTTTTCACTGTAAAAAAAACAAAAAACAATGAGATAAGGTGAAGATGCCCCCTAAGAATACCACAGGGGCGCCTGGGTGGCTCAGTGGGTTAAAGCCTCTGCCTTCGGTTCAGGTCATGATCCCAGGGTCCTGGGATCAAGCCCCGCATCAGGCTCTCTGCTTGGCGGGGAGCCTGCTTCCCCCTCTCTCTCTGCCTGCCTCTCTGCCTACTTGTGATCTCTGTCAAATAAATAAATAAAATCTTAAATAAATAAAAAAAAAGACATAGAGTGGCTGGACTAAACACCACCACCACCATCAAAACAAGACCCATCTCTACAGTGCCTACAAACTAACTGCAGATATTGCATGCAAATGGAAACCAAAAGAAAGCTGGGAGAGCTCACTTGAACAAAAGAGGCTCTAAAAGACTGTAATAAGAGATAAAGTAGGGCATTACGCAAAGGGGTCAATCCAGCAAGATAGAACATTCGTAAATATTTATGCACCAACATAGAAGCACCTAAATGTATAAAACAAATATTAATAGACCTAAGGGAGAAATAGCAGGATAACACCTGGGCAACCTTAATACCCCATTTACATTAACAGACCATCCAGACAGAAAATCAACAAGGAAACCTACACCTTCGGTAACACTGAACTTGAGGTGGAATGTTCTGTATATGTTAAGCCCATCAAAAAGCCACAGGGCAGAGAGAGAAGATGGCACAGGAAGAGGATCCTGAGCTCACCTCGTTCCACAGCCATACGCAGGCAATAACCATATCTACGTAACTAACTGAAAATAACTTGAAAATTGGAAGACCAGATATTCTACAACTCCACAGAGAAAACACCACACAGAGGAGAATAGAAAGGTTAGAGATGCAGTTGAGAAGTGAACCCCTAGAACAGATAACCACAAGTGGGAGAGAAATCACCAGCACAGAGGAGTGAGGGGATCAGACCCCACACTAGCTAACCCTAGGCCTGAGGATTTGCACTAAGATGGCCATTCCCACAATGTCTGGCTTTGAAAAATCAGCAGGCCTAAATTCTGGGAAAGCCAGAAGGCAACAGGCAAGAAAGTCCCCACGGTTAAAGAGACAGCATGCCAAGTAAATTGGCCTGAGACACGGCATAGAAACAGGACTTTGCAAAGCACCTGGGGTATGTGTAATGGACATGTATTGACTAATCTTAGAATGTGTGCTGGAGGGGCAGGGATCTTTAGGAGATTTCTCTGGGTACAAACTGCTGGGTACCATTTTTCTCCTCCTCCCCCAGCCTAGACAGCCATCACTTGCTGGAGCCAGTTCTAATACTTTGCTAGTATCTACTTTGCTAGTATCCAAAGGACTCCAGCTCTGAAAAAGGGAGGAGATAAGCCTGCTTCTAGGAGTCTTAACTGGATGCATAGAAGCAAGCCCTGCGCTTTGGTACAGGGAGGATAGGGCAGAGACTAATTGCAGACAGTTAGGATGAGGGCTGCCCCCTGCCCCCAATCTACCAGCAAGCTCACAGTGGCTATAGCTGGGTTTCTCAACAGCAGGTGGAACAAACCCTGCCCGGAGTGCCCATAGCAACTGAAGTGCCTTACTGCAGCCGGCTGGGCTGAGGCCAGCTCCACCCCACCATGTCCAGAGCAGATGCGGTTCAGCCACAATGGGAGGGCCTGGTTCTGCTGATGCACTATAGAGCATCATAGGACCTCTTCTATACAAGGCCACCTAATAGATAGAAACACACACACAGAGAACTAGAGAGGATGAGACAGAAGAATAGGTCTTAAGTGAAAGAACAAGACAGAATCACAATAAAAAAGTGAAGCTGAGATATGCTGGAGAGAATGGATAAACTCAGAACTTCAACAAGAGACAAAAGATCTAAAAAGAACCAGTCAGAGCTAAAGAATACAACAACTGAAATGAAAAGATACACTGGAAGGAACTAACAGCAGATTAGAGGATGCAAAAGAAGGTATCAGCAACCTGGAAGACAGGGTAATGGAAAACACCAAGCTCACAGCAAAAAGAAAAAGGGAATGAAAAATGAGAACACGTTAAGGAAACTCTGCAACATCATGAAGCATTAAAAGATTTGCATTACAGGAATCCCAGGAGAAGAAGAGAGAAGGGGCAAAAACATATTTGAAGGAATAACTGAAAACTTGGCTAATCTGGGGAAAACAACAGACATCCAGATCTAGGAGGCACAGAGGGCCCCTAAGATGGTGAATCAAAGGTGCACACCAAGATACGTAGTAATTAAAAGGGCAGAAAGTGGTGACAAAAAGAGAATCTTAAAAGCAGCAAGAGGAAAGAAAAGTTATATGCAAGGGAAACCACAACAAAGCTATCAGCTGATTTTTCTTTTTTCTTTTTTTTTTTAAAGATTTTATATATTTATTTGACAGAGAGAGAGAGCGCGAGAGATCACAAGTAGGCAGAGAAGCAGGCAGAGAGCCCTATGTGGGGCTGGATCCCTAGACCTCAAGATCATGACCTAAGCCGAAGGCAGAGGCTTAACCCACTGAGCCACCCAGGTGCCCCTATCAGCTGATTTTTCAACAGAAACATGGCAGGGTGCAAGGGAGTTTCATGATGTATTTAAAGTGCTAAAAGGAAAAAAACAAGCAAACTTAGAACCAAGAATGTACTCTAACCAGGAAAGCTATCATTCAGAGTAGAAGGAGAAACCGAGTTTCCCAAATAAAAGTTAAAAGTGTTCACTGGCGCAACACTAGCCTAGAAGGAAATGTTGAAAGGAATTCTTTAAATGTATACAAATCATAACTAGAGGAAAATTATGAAAGGAAAAAATTACACGAGTGAAAGCAAGCATATAGTAAAGGTACTGGGTTAATCACTTATAAAGCCCATATAGAGATTAAAACACAAAAGTTGTTAGATCATTTACATCTATAAAAATCAGTCAAAGGATACACAAGATAAAAATATGTAAAATATAACATGTATGTGAAATGTCAAAGGGGAGTAAAGATGTGAGGCTTTTACAGTGTGTTTGAACTTAAGTGAACATCAACTTAATATAGACTGCTGTGCACGTAGGATGTTACATATGAATGTATGGTAACCACAAACCAAAAACCTATAAAAGATACACAAAAAATAAAACCAAGCATAACACTAAAGAAAACCATTAAACCACAAAAGAGAACAGAGAAACAGAGTAGAACTACCAGAACAACTGGAAAACAATTAAAATGGCAATAAATATATACCTATCAATAATTGCTTTAAATGTAAATGGACTAAATGCTATCATCAAAAGAAGGTGACTGAATGGATAAAAAAGCCAACACCCGGGACGCCTGGGTGGCTCAGTTGGTTAAGCGGCTGCCTTCGGCTCAGGTCATGGTCCCAGCGTCCTGGGATCGAGTCCCGCATCGGGCTCCTTGCTCATCAGGGAGCCTGCTTCTCCCTCTGCCTCTGCCTGCCATTCTGTCTGCCTGTGCTTGCTCTCTTTCCCTCTCTCTCTCTCTGACAAATAAATAAATAAAATCTTTAAAAAAAAAAAAAAAACCAACACCCATCTATCTACTGCCTACAGGATACTAACTTCAGACCTAAAGACACAGGTGAAGGGATGGAAAAAGGTACTCTATGCAGATGGAAGTGGGTGGGAAAAAGCCAGCGTAGCAATTTTTATCAAACAAAATAGATTTTAAAACAAAGAATAGAGGGAGAGAAAAAGAAGGGCACTGTATAATGATAAAAGGCTTAATTAAACAAGAAGATACAACAATTATAAATATGCATCCATCATAGGAGAACCTAAATACATAAAGCAAATATGAAGAGACATAAAGGAAGAAATTGACAGTAATGCTGTAAGACTGGGGAATTTTAACACCTCCCTCAAATCAATGGCTCATCTAGACAGAAAATCAACAAGGAAACGGTGGCTTTTGGTGACATGTTAAGCCAGATGGAACTAACATTCCATACCCAAACAGCAGACTATACATTCTTTTCAAGCACACATAGAAATTCTCCAAGACAGATCATATGTTAGGCCACAAACCCGATCTCAATAAATTTAAGAAAACTGAAGTAATACCAAGTAAGTATTGTTACTACACTATACTTGATATTGTTTTCCAACCATAGCAACATGAAACTAGAAATCAATTACCAGGGGGGAAAAAATGAAAAAACAAAAACAAAAACAAACATATTCTACTCAATAACAAATGGATCACAAATCAAAGAGGAAATAAACACATGGAGACAAATTAAATTGAAAACACAAAAATCTTTGAGACACAGTAAAAGCAGTTCTAAGAGGGAAGTTTACATTCATATAGGAATAACTCAAGAAACAAGAAAAATCTTAATCTAACTTTATACCTAAAGGAACTAGAAAGAGAAGAACAGAGCCCAGTTAGAAGAAAGGAAATAATAAAGATTGGGTCAGAAAAATACTAAATACAGACAAAAAATGTAGAAAAGGTCAATAAAATCAAGAGTTCAATCTTTGAAAAGATAAACCAAATTGATAAACGTTTAGTCAGACTCCTCAAGAGAAAAAGAGCACTCAAAATCAGAAATGAAAAGCAAATGCTATCACAGATTGTAAGAGAAACTATGAAAAGTTATATGCCAATAATTTAAACCTAGATAAATTCCTAGAAAAATATAGCCTTCCAAAACAAAATCTGGAAGAAATAGAAAATTTGAACAGACAAGATGCTAGTAACAAAATTGAATCAGTAATCAAAAAGCTCCAAACTAACAAAAGTTCAGGACCAGATGGCGGCACAGGTAAATTCTACCAAGCATTTAAAAAAGAATTAATATCTATTCTTCTTAAGCTATTCCAAAAAAATAGAAGTGGGGGGGACTTGTAAGTTCATTCTTTGAGGCCCACATTACCATGAGGCCAAAACCAGAAAAAACACTACCAAAAAACAAACAAAACAACAATAGCAGCAAGACAACTACAAGGCCAATATCCCCGAGGAACATAAGTAAATAAACATTAGCAAAGCAAACTCAAAAATATGTTAAGTGCTTCACCATAATCAAGTCGGATTTATTCCAGAAATGCAAGGTTGGTTCCATACTCACAAATCAATATATCGCACTAACAAGAGGAAGGATAAAAACCATATGGCCATCTCAATAGATATCAGAAAAAGCATTTGACAAAATACAACAATGTTCATGACTTAAAAAAACTCTCAGCAAAGTGAGTTTAGGGAGAACATACCTCAACATAATAAAAGCCATATGTGAAAAACCCACACCTAACATCACACTCGGGAGTGAAATACTGAAAGCTTTCCTTCTAAGATCAGGAAACTAACAAGGATGCCCACTCTCACCATTTTTATTAAACATAATAATGGATGGCCTGGTGATAGCAATCAAAGAAGAAAGAAAAGGAATCTGAATTGATAAGAAGTAAAACTGTGACTATTTGCAGAATACTTGACACCTCATATAGAAAGCCTTAATGTTCCATGGAAGAGCTATCAGAATAGATGAATTCCATAAAGCTGCAGGGTTCAAAGTTAATCAGTGGCATTTTTGTACACTACTAACAAAGTAGCAGAAAGATAAACTAGGAAAACAGTCCCATTTACAACTGCACAAAAATAAAAAATTCCTAGGAATAAATTTAATGAAGGAGGTGAAAGGCCAATACTCCGAAAACTAAAATGCATCGATGAAAGAAAGTGATGATACAAACAAATGGAAAGATACTCCATGATCGTGGATTGGAAGGCTATTGTTAAAATGCCCATCCTACCCAAAGCAATCTATAGATTTAGTGCTGTCCGCATCGAAATACCAATAGCATTTTTCATAGAATTAGAACAAATAATCCTAACATCTGTATGGAACCACAAAAGCTCTTGAACAGCCAAAGCAATCTTCGGAAAGTAGAACAAAACTGGAGGTATCACAATCAATCCCAGATTTCAAGATACACTACAAAGCTGTAGTAATCAAAATGGTATGGTACTGGCATAAAAATATAGATCAAAAGAGTAGGATAGTGAGCCCAGAGATAAACCCACCCTTAGATGGTCAAATAAGCCATGACAAAGGAGGTAAGAACAGTCAATTGGAAAATGTCAGCCTTTTTTTTTTTTAAGATTTTATTATTTGACAGAGACAGCAAGACAGGGAATACAAGCAGGGGGCATGGGTGAGGGAGAAGCAGGCTTCCGGATGAGCAGGGAGCCTGATGCGGGGCTCGATCCCACGACCTTGGGATCATGACCTGAGCTGAAGGCAGATGCTTAATGACTGAGTCACTCAGGCACCCCAGAAATGACAGTCTTTTCAATAAATGGTATGGGGAAAATTGGACAAGAAATAGAAAAGAATAAAACTGTACCACTTTCTTATACCATACACAGAAATAAAGTCAAAATGGATTAAAGACCAAAATATGAGACCTGAAACCATAAAACTCCTCAAAGAAAATAGAGGCAATAATCTCTTGGGCATTAGTCTTAACAACACACATATGGTTATATCTCCTCAGGCAAGGAAAACAAAAGCAAAAGTAAACTACTGGGACTATAACAAAATTAAAGAAGCTTTTGCACGGCAAAGAAAAACATGAATAAAACAAAAAAGACAGCCCCCTGAATAGAAGAAGATGTTTTCAAGTAACATATCTGGTAAGAGTTAATACCCAAAATATAAAATGAACTTACACAATTGAACACCAAAAAATAATAACAGTCAATTAAAAATGGAAAGAGAACCTTAATAGACATTGTTTCAAAGAAGACATACAGATGACCAACAGACACGTGAGAAAAGATTCAACATCACTCATCATCAGAGCAATGCGAATCAAAACCATGGTGAGATATGACCTCACACAGTCAGAGTGGCTGGTATCAAAAACGCAAGAAATAGTGAATTTTGGCAGGCATTTAACCTTCATGTACTATCAGTAGGAATGTAAATTGGTATAACTATTGTGGAAAACAGTATGAAGTTTCCTCAAAAAATTAAAAAAAAATAGGAATACTATATGATCCAGTAATTCTACTACTGAGTATTTATCCCAATAAAACAAAACACTAAGTTAAAAAGATAGGGGCACCTGGGTGGCTGAGTGGGTTTAACCTCTGTCTTCTGCTCAAGTCATGATCTCAGGGTCCTGGGATCAAGCCCCGCATCAGGCTCTCTGCTCGGCAGGAAGCCTGCTTCCCCTTCTCTCTCTGCCTGCCTCTCTGCCTACTTGTGATCCGTCAAATAAATAAAATCTTTTTTAAAAAAGATATATGCAACCTTATGTTTATTGAAGCATTATGTACAATAGCTAAGGTATGGAAAGAACCCAACTAACTGTCCATATGTGCTAAAAATGTACAATGGAATATTACTCAGCAATAAAAAAGAATGAAATCTTGTCATTTTGACAACATGGATGGACCTGGAGAATATTATGCTATGTGAAATATACTAAATGAACTCACTTATATTGTGAAATCTAAAACACAAAACAAGGGTGCCTGCATGGCTTAGTCGGTTAAGTGTCTGACTCGGTTTTAGTTCAAGTCATGATCTCAGTGTCATAAGATCAAGCCCTGCTTTGGGCTCTATGTTGGTCATAGAGCGTGCTTAAGCTTCTCCCTCTCTTTCTGCCTCTCCACCCCCCACTCACACACTCACTGTCTCTCTTCCTCTAAACAATAAAAACAAAATGAAACCAAACATGCTTAAACACAGAGAACAAACTTGTGGCTGCTAGAGAAGCACTGGGTGGGAGATAGGCAAAACAGATGAAGAGGGTTAAGAGTTACAAACTTCCAGTTGTAAAAGAACACAGAGAACATCATCAGAAATATTGTAATAATGTGAGCAGGGGAAAGCAACAGAATATACAATCTTCTCAAGTGCACATGGAACATTCTTCAGAATGGATCATATGTTTAGTCACGAAACAAGTCTTAACAAATTTGAGAAAAGTGAAAATATATCAAGCATCTTTTCAGTGGTATGAAATTAGAGATTATTTAGAAGAAGAAAACTGGAACTTCACAGATACGTGGAGATTAAACAACAAGCTACTAAACCACCAGTGGGTCAACAAAGAAATCAAGACAAATTAAAAAATACCTTAAGACAAATGATAATGGAAATGCATCATAACAAAACTTATGGAATGCAGCTAAAGTAATTCTAAGAAGGATGTTCATAGTGATAAATACCTACCTCAAGAAATAAAAGTCTCAAACTACCTAGCTTTACACCTCAAGGAACTAGAAAAAGAACGGATTTCAAGGTTAGCAGAAGGAAGGAAATAATGGTCAAAGCAGAAGTAAATGACGCAGAGGACAGAAAAACAATAAAAAAGAATAACCAAACTAGGAGTTGGTTTTTTGAAAAGATAAAATTGGCAAGCTTGTAGCTAGAAAGACTAAGAAAAATGAGAGGATTCAAATAAATAAAACAAGAAATGGAAGAGGGGCCATTATAATACCACAGAAACACAAAGGATCATGAGACTACTATGAATGGATTACAAGCCAAAAAAGAGCCCAAAATATACAGCAGGGGGGAAAACAGTCTTCAATAATTGGTGTTGGGAAAACTGGATGAGTGCCTAACCCCAAAGACAAATATTAACCCAAAATGGATTAAAGACTTGAATGTAAGACCTGAAATCATAAAACTCCTAGAAGAAAACATGAGGAATAGGCAACTTGACACTGGTCTTCATGATGATTTTTGGTATTTGATACTAAAAGTAAAAGCTCTAATAACAATAATTAATAAGTATGGGGTGCCTGGGTGGCTCAGTGGGTTAAGCCTCTGCCTTCGGCTCAGGTCATGATCTCAGGGTCCTGGGATCGAGCCCCGAGTCGGGCTCTCTGCTCAGCGGGGAGCCTGCTTCCTCCTCTCTCTCTCTGCATGCCTCTCTGCCTACTTGTGATCTCTCTCTGTCAAATAAATCTTTAAAAAAAAACAAAACAAACAAAAGATAATTAATAAGTGTAAGTAACTTAAATTGAAAAGCTTCTGCACTACAAAAGAAACCATCAGCAAAATGAAAAAGCAACTTACTGAATGGGGAAAATTTTGTAAATCATGTATCTGGTAATGGATTACTATCCAAAATATGTAAAGAACTATTACAACTCAGTAACAAAAGACAATCATTACAACTAAAAAATACACAAAGGATCTGAATGGACATTTTTCCAAAGACATATAGATGGCCAACAGGTACATTAAAATATGTTCAAAATCACTGATCATCAGGCTCCTGGGTGACTCGGTTGAGTGTCTGACTTCGGCTCAGATCATGATCTTGGGAGCCCCATGTCAGGCTCCCTGCTCAGCAGGGAGTCTGCTTGTCCCTCTGCCTCTGTTACTGCTTGTGATCTCTCTCTCTCTCGTTCAAATAAAAAATAAAATATTAAAAAAAATCACTGGTCATCAGGGAAATGCAATCAAACCATAATGAAATATCACCTCATACCTGTTAGGTTGGTTATTACTAATAAGAAGTAACAAGAGTATATGAAAATTTGGGGCAAGGGAACCCTTGTGCACTGTTGGTGGGAATGTAAACAGTCGCAGCCATTACAGAAAGTAGTATGGAGTTTCCTCAAAAAATTAAAGAGAAGTGCCATAGGATTCAGCAATTCTACTTTTAAGTATTTTTCTGAAGAAAACAAACACACTATTTTGAATAGATATATGTGTCCCTACATTAAATTACAGGGTTCTTTACAATAACTAAGATATGGAAACAACCTAAATATCCATCAATCAAATGAGTGGATAAAGAAAATGTGACATATATACAATAGAGTATTACTCAGCCATAAAGAAGAAAGTCTTGCCATTTGTGAAAGAAATCAGACAGAGAAAGATAAAACCATTTGGTCTTACTTACGCGTGGAATCTAAAAACAAAAACAAAAGAAAGCCAAAATCATAGATACAGAAGACCGATTGGTGGCTGCCAGAGATGGGATGTGGCAGGTGGGTGAAGGAGTCAAAAGGTATAAATTTCCAGTTAAAAAATAAGTAAGTCACAGGGATGGAATGGACAGCATGGAAACAACATAATGAGATGTACTGCCTATCTGATAGCTGCTGAGAGACTGCATCTTAAAAGTTCTCATCACAAGAAGAAAAATTTCATAACTATGTATGGTGACACATGTTAACTAGCTTTACTACTGTGGTGATCATTTCACACTAGACAAATATCGAATCTTTATGTTGTCCACCTGAAACAAATAATGATACGTGTAAATTATACCTTAATAACAAAAAATAATTTAAAAAATAATTTTAACCTTAAAAAAACCCTGAAAAAAATTATGCCTGAAGTTACAAAGAGATGTGCCAACAGAGCCATAATCTGCACTTTTGCTGCCACCTGCCCATCTTTAGTCAGAAACAATCTATCTTTGTAAGGGGTGTGTGTGTTTGTGTGTGTGTGTGTGTGTGTGTGTGTGTGTAGTTGGGGGGGCAGATCTGTGGTCAGGTGGAAGCCCTTAGCCCTTAAGAAAGGGTTCAAGAATAGACACCATAAAAAAGACTCTAAGAAGGGAAAAGTTATAAACTCCATCCCTAAAAAAAAGGATATTCACTGTACTAAGGGGCTGGGGGGAAGAGAACGGGTCTGATGTGACAGAGATGTGTCAACTGATTGGCTACTCGGGACCAGGGAACCATGGGGAGGTCCAGTAGTAATGAGCCCGCCAGAATGATCCCTGCATGAGCCATGAGGTTCACAGCAGCTGTCCTGCTCGTCCACCACTGTGAACCTCCAAAGGGGAAGTCTAAGTCCTGGAGACCAGAGCTACAGATACTGTGGAAGAGATCAGAGGTGATTAAAAAGATTTCTAATCAGATGAAAGCACATCTGGACCTAACAGACATCAAAAGTAGTGATGGGCAACCAGCTGGTGCTGTGGTATTAAGGCTCCGGGGTTTGGAGATATTCAAAAAGAACAAAGAAAAAATGCTCTAATATTCAACTGTTGGCGGAGGTAGAGGAAGAATGTAGTGGGAACCAGCAAAGTCAGGATTAAAAAGGACTGTGAGAAAACAGAAAAGCATTTTTCTCATATGTTTGAAATCAAAGTGGTAGAAATGTCCAGGTAAAACTGCCTTTGAGAGCCAGGTGATAAGGCTGAGGTTGAGGCTGGAACAGAAAGTTGATGGTTTCTAATCTGCAAAGAAGTGAAAATAAACCTCAGAGCCTCAGAGAAAGAGGCTTCCAGTTCCATTCTAGACTCTACAGCAGGGAGAATGGGAATGGAGAGGGGGGCCAGGGACAAACAGGAAGTGGTTGTAGAGAATGATGAGAATTTCCCTACAAGGAACATGTGACTGAACACCACACAGGCAGCCATAAAGTTTTGAGAAAATGTCCCTGAGTTTAGACATGAGGAAGTCAGGGTGGCATGTGATGGAAGAACTGGTTAAGAAAACCACAGGGGAAATTCTGAAGAAGGGGTGGACACACATAGTATAAGACTCGGGCTGAAAGGAAATAGGTAGGTTGCTAAGTATGGAGGGCCAGATCACAACTCAGAACTATTTACCAGTTCCATCACTCACAGCCTATCTGGATAAATTCCAAATGGATCTAAGATTTAAATGTTGAAAAAAAAATCATGAAAGTACTAAAAATACTGTGGGACCTGGGAGATTTATCATTTAAGAATAGTGAAGGCTATTCTATGATGCACACTCAGAAGCCATTAAAGAGAAGACGAATAAATTAGACTATACTAACATTTTAAAGAATTTACAGAGTTAGAACAAGCACTTTTAAGTTCATATGGAGCAAAAAAAAATTCATATGGAGCCACACAAAAGACCCCCAGATAGCCAAAGTAACCTTGAAAAAGAAAAGCAAAGCTGGAAGCATCAAAATTCCAGACTTCAAGTTGTATTACAAAACCATAGTGATCAAAACAGTATAGTACTGGCACAAAAATAGACATAAAGATCAATGGAACAGAAGAGAAAACCCAGAAATGAACCCACAACTATATGGTCAATTAATCTTTGATAAAGCAGGAAGGAACATCCAGTGGGAAAAAGACAGTCTCTTCAGTAAATGGTGGTGGGAAAACTGGACAGCCACATGCAAAAGAATGGAACTGGACCACTTTCTTATACCATACACAAAAATGAATTCAAAATGGATGAAAGACCTAAATGTGAGACCAGAATCCATAAAAATTCTAGAAGAAAACACAGGCAGTAACCTCCTTGAATTTTGCCAAAACACCTTCTTTCTATATGTCTCTAAAGCCAAGGGAAACAAAAACAAAAATAAACTATGGGGACTTCATCAAAATCAAAAGCTTTTGCCCAGTGGGGTGCCGAGGTGGCTCAGTTGGTTAGGCATCTGATTGCAACTCAGGTCATGAACACAAGGTCCTGGGATTGAGCCTTGTTTTGGGCTCCCCACTCAGTGGGGAGTCTGCTTGTCCCTCCCCCCACTCATGTTCTCTTTCTTGCAAATAAATAAAATCTTAAAAAACAAACAAACAAACAAACAAACAAAAAACCCTGCACCGTGAAGGAAATAATCAACAAAACTAAAAGGCAACCTACAGAATGGGAGAAGATACTTGCAAATGAAATATCTGATAAAGGATTAGTATTTAAAATATATAAAGAACTTATAAAAATCAACACCCAAAAGCCAAATAATCCAATTAAAAAGTGGGCAGAAGACACGAATAGACATTTTTCCAAAGAAGACATCCAGATGGCCGATAGACACATGGAAAGATGCTCAACATCACTGATCATCAAGAAATGCAAATCAAAGTTACAATGAGATATAACCTCCCACCCGTCAGAATGGCTGAAACTAACAATGCAGTAAATATCCTGTGCTGGTAAGGATGTAGAGGAGGGGGAACCCACTTATTCTGTTGGTGGGAATGTAAACTGATGCAGCCACTCTGAAAACAGCATGTAGGTTCCTCAAAAAGTTGAAAACAGAGCTACCTTTTGATCCAGCAACTGTACGACTAGGTATTTACCCAAAGGATACAAAAATACTGATTCAAAATGATATATGAACCCTGATATTTATAGCAACATTATCAGTAATAGCTAAAATTATGGAAACGGCACAACTGTCCGACTGATGAATGGATAAAACAGATGTGGTGTGTATGTTTAGATACACATATGTTTACATACATGCATATACACACACAGAGAGAGACATACCCTCAAATTCACAATAGAATATTAGCCATAAAAAAGAAGATGAAATCTTGCCATTTGCAATGACGTGGATGGAGCTAGAGAATATTATGCTAAATGAAATAAGTTAGATTAAAGACAAATACCATATGATTTCACACATGTGGAATTTAAGGAACAAAACAAATGAGGAAATGGGAAAAAAGAGAGGAAGGCAAACCAAGAAATAGACTTTTAACTACAGAGGACAAACTGGTGGTTACCAGAGTGGAGGTAGGTGGGGGAATGGGTTAAATGATGAGTGTGATGAGCACTGGGTGTTTTATGAAAGTGCTAAATCACTATATTATACACCCCAAACTAGTATTACACTATATGCTAACTAAAATTTAAATAAAAACTTAAAAAATTTAAAAATACAAAAAATTAAAAATACAAAAAATAAAAAGCAAATCATTAAAAAGATTAAAAGAAGAAAATAGCATCAGTGAGCAAAGCCCTGGAAGTAAAATAATCTGAAATCCATGATAACAAAGATAAAAGATTTCCGTCATCAATAAATCTATAACAAAGATAAACTGATAGCAACAGAGGTAAACTACAGGAAAATTTGTTCTCACAGGCACATTTACCATTACACCATTTTACAAAGAACATGATTCAAAGTGCTATTTCACATTCTAGGAAGTCCATAAGACATTACATTTGTCTCTTAAAATATACAGTTATATAAGTTGTTTCTTTGTCATTATTTTTATTTCTGTCTATAAATAGAATGCTTGTATCCAAAAGAGTGCTATCAATATAGCACAGGGAAAATAAAACTCTTGCTTTGGAAAAAAATCTTTCTAATAAAATTACTACGTAAAAAGACAAGTGAAATATCAGGGAAATAATTGTAACTCAAATCGGAAAGAGCAAATTTCCTTAATTTGTAAAAAGGTTCCAGGAATCAGTAAGGAATAAATAATAACCCATCAGACCAATGTGAGAAGTAAATCAACAGTTTATAGGAAAAGAAGTAAAATGAATTTTGAAACAATGAAAAGAGATTCACTCTGGTTCCATACAAAGAAATACAAATTAATTAGCTGTATTGAGATACCATTATTATTTATCACCTGGGCAAGGATCAAGAGTTAATTAGCACTGTATTTGTTAGAATACCATATTTGGAATTCCCACTGTATGTGGGAAACAGGTCCTTTCCCACATTGTCAGTTAAGAGGGTAAATAGGGGGGCACCTGGGGGACTCAGTCAGTTGAGCATCTGCCTCTGGCTCAGGTCCTGATGCCGGGGTCCGGGGATCGAGCTCCACTTCAGGATCCCTGCTCAGCGGGGAGTCTGCTTCTCCCTCCCCCACTTTCCCTGCTTGTGTTCCCTCTCTTGCTGTGTCTCTCTCTTTCAAATAAATAAATAAAATCTTAAAAAAAAAAAAAAGAAAGAGGGTAAATAGGTATAAATTCTATGAAGGTGATGTTGCAGCATCTATCAGTACTATGAAGTTCAACCCAGCAATTTCACTTTTATGGATTTAAGTTACATATGTATTCACACCCATGCAAAATGATTATATACAAGGTCCTTAATCTTTTTGCAGCAGCAAAAAACGGACAATCACACTACCTACCACCAGGGGGACTGGTAAACACCCAGGGACCCATCCACACAATGGAATGCTTTGCAGCTGTAAAACAAGGGGGAATAAGCATCAAGGTATTTTGCTTAAAAAAAAAAAAAAAAAAGGAAACAAAAACATGATAAAAGAGTAAATATTAAAAGTTCTCATCACAAAAATAATCGTAAGTATGTGTGGTGATGGATGTTAATTAGACTTACTGTGCTGACATTTTGTAATATGTACACATAATGAATTGGGCTGTACACCTGAAACTAATATAAGGTTAATGTCAATCATATCTCAATAATGAAAAGATAATCATCAACAAAATATTGGCAAACCAAATTCAATACATTACATTAAAAGGATCAGACCCCATGACCAAGTAGAAAAGCATCCAGGGATGCAAGGAGAGATCAACATCCACAAATCAATCAATGTGATATACCACGGGAATGAAATGAAGGATAAAAATCATACGACCATCTTAATAGATGCAGAAAAATCTTTTGCAAGATTCAATACCCATTTATGATAGAATCTCTCAATAAAGTGGGTATAGAGGGAACATACCCCAACACAACAAAAGCCATATACAACAAGCTCACAGCTCATATCATACTCAATGGTGAAAAGCTAAAAGGTTTTCCTCTAGGATCAGGAAAAGACAAAGATGCCCACTCTCACCATTTTTATTTTTTTTTATTAAATTTTATTTAAGCATTGAATTGCTTCGTAGCCTGTCAGCTAAGATCAAATGCAACACAGTTTTGAAAACCCTAGCCATAGTAATTAGGCAAGAAAAAGAAATAAAAGGCAATTAAATTGGGGAAAAACCCATCTCTATTTCCTGATGACATGATATTATATACGGCAAACCCTAAAGACTGTACCAAAAATCTATTGGGACTAATAAATGAATTCAGAAAAGCTGCAGGACACAAAATCAGTATACAAAAATCTCTTGCATTTCTGTACACTAATAAGAAACTAGCAGAAAGAGAAATTAAGAAATCAATCCCATTTACAAATGCAGATAGCTAGGAATAAGTTTAACAAAAAGGTAGAAGACCTGTGCTCTGAAAACTTTAAGATACTGAAAGAAGTTGAACAAATAGATAGATATTTCATACTCATAGATCAGAAAAATATAGTTGATGTCCATATAACTTAAAGCAATGTACAGATTCAATGTAATCTCTATCAAAATTCTTGTGGCATTGATCACAGCAATAGAAAAAACAGCCCTAAAATCTGTATGGAGTTACAGAAGAGTCTGAAAAGGCCAAAAGAATCTTGAGAAACAACAAAGCTAGAAGCAAAAGACTTCCAAATTCAAATTATATTACAAAGGAATGTAGGAATCAAAACTGTATGGTATTGGCATAAAAACAGACACACGGGGCACCTGAGTGGCTCAGTGGGTTAAGCCTCTCCCTTTGGCTCAGGTCCTGAACCATGGGGTCTTGGGATAGAGCCCTGAATCAGGCTTTCTGCTCAGCAGGGAGCCTGCTTCCCCCTCTCTCTCTGCCTGCCTCTCTGCCTACTTGCAATCTCTGTCTTGTCAAATGCATAAATAAAATCTTAAAAAAACCCAGACACACAGATCAACAGAACAGAGTAGACAGCCCAGAAATAAACCGATGTATATATATGGTCAATTAATTTCTGACAAAGGAACCAAAAATTACCATGGGAAAGGACAGTCTCTTCAGTAAATGGTTTTGAGAGAACTGGACAGCCACAGGCAAAAGAATAAAACTGGACCACTATTTTATATCATCCAGAAATACTAACTCAAATGTATCAAAGACCTAAATGTTACACTAAAACAACAAAATTCCTAGAAGAAAACACAGGCAGTAAGCTCCTTGACATCACTCTTGGTAAGGATTTTTTTTAGCTCTGACTCCCAAAGCAAACAGAGTAAATGCAAAAACAGACAGGTGGGATCACATCAAACTAGAAACTTCTGTACAGCAAGGGAAACCATCAGCAACATGAAAAGGAAACTTAAAGAATGGGAGAAAATACTGACAAATCATATATCTGATAAGGGATTAATATCCAAAATATATAAAGAACTCATATAACTTGAAGGCAAAAAAAACCAAAAAAACAAAAAACCAAGTCTATTAAAAAAGGGCAGATGACCTCAGTCTTCCAAAGATACACAGATGGCCAATAGGTACATGGAAAGATGTTCAATATCACTGATCATCAGGGAAATGCAAATCAAAACCACAATGAGGTACCCCCTCATACCTGTTAGGATAGTTACTACTAAAAAGACAAGAGATAACAGTTGTTGGTGAGGATGTGGAGAAAAGGGAACCCTTGTGCACTGTGGGTGGGAGTGCAAACCGGTGCAGCCACCATGGAAAACAGTATGGAGGGTCCTCAAAAAATTAAAAATAGAACTACCATATAATCCAGCAATTCTACTTCTGGGTATTTAACCAAAGATAATGAAAGCATTAATTTGAAAAGATATATGCATCTCCTTGTTTACTGCAGCACTACTTACAACAGACAAGACATGAGAACAACCCAAGTGTCTCCTGATGCGTGACTAAGGAAGATGTGGCACACACACTAGAATGCTATTCCCCCATAAAAAGAATGAAATCCTGCCATTTGTAACAACATAGATGGACCTTGAGGCAATGATGCTAAATGAAATAAGTCAGAAAAAGACAGATAACATATGGACTTATTTATATGTGGAATTTTAAAACAGCAACAAGCCAAGCTCACAGATACAGAGAACAGAATGGTGGTTGCCAGAGGTGGGGTGTGGGTGGAGTGAGTGAAGGGAGTCAAAAGCTACAAACTTCCAGTTATAAACTAATTAAGTCCTGGGGCTGTAATATACAGCATGGGGACTATAATAATACTATATTGCGTATTTGAAAGTTGCTAAGGGAGTAGATTTTAAAATTCTTCATCACAAGGAAATCATTGTTTGTAACAGTATGATGATGGATGTTAACTAGGCATTGTGATGATCGTTTCAAAATATATGCAAATATCAAGAAAGGAAACAGCATAGGCAGACAGTTCCTTTTTTTTTTTTTTTTAAGCTAACAAATGAGTCCATGGTTCTTACGATGTTCCAGATAGAATTTTAAGGGCTCTACAGATAATACGTCATTTAATCTTTGTTATAACTCTAGCAATAATCCTCATTTTGCAGATGGGGAAACTGAGGCAGGAAAGGTTAAATAATTGGCTTAGGGGCCATGCAGGGCATTAGAAGGTAGAGCTGGGATTAGAACTCAGGAAGCCTGTCTTTAGATCTCTGCTCTTACGCACTGTGTGACATGGCTTACCAGGGGACACAAATGACAAAAATTACACATACATATATACATTTTGCATACATACTCATGAAATATTTCTGGAAGAACACAAGAAAGAGACAACACTGATTGTCTCTGGTTTGCTTTGGCAGCACCTATACTAATACTGGCTGTCTCTGGGGAGGGGTACTGGGTGGCCATAGGACAGGGATGAAAAAATGCCCCGTAAAGCTGGTTTTTATCATTTGAAATCAGAACATTGCAAACGAAGCACATTTTTTTTTAAACCTTCTAAAGTAAACAATGTCCCCAAAGAGTCATTTTATTAGATGCCTTCTCTGTTCAGAGTCTGGCACACATCCCTTCCTGGCTGCGTCTACCAGAGGGCTCCTGAGAATAAACACACCCTCAAGAAGTACATCCTGAAGACTTGGCGGAGAACCCAAATCTCGGGGTCACTGGACAGAGTTATGTCTATCCTTCTTTTCAATTTCCCTTGAACCCAGTCTACAGGAGCTTGGACCTGGGCCCAAGAGAGGAGAGGCGGCAAGCAAACTGGAACCTGCCCTCTTGTGGCTGCTGGAGGAGTAGAAATTGGCAGAAGGATCTATACTAATTTGAAATGTACAAATCCAACAGTTCCCAGTTCCACTTCTCAGTGTCTACTTTTTTTTTTTTTTTAAGATTTATTTATTTATTGGAGAGAGAGAGAAACAGAGATAGTGAGAGAGGGCAAGAGCTGGGAGGAGAGGGAGAAGTAGGCTACCAGCTGAGTGGGGAGCCCAATGTGGGACTTGATCTCAGGACTCCAGAATCTTGACCTGAGCTGAAGGTAGTTGCTTAACCAACTGAGCCATCCAGGCGCCCGTGTCTACCCTTCTAAACAAAACACACTCTCTCACCCTTAATAGGAGAAGGGTGTACTAATACTATGGGAAGTTAAACAGCAGTTAAAAGGCACATTCACGGGATCCCTGGGTTGCTCAGTTGTTAAGCATCTGCCTTTGGCTCAGGTCATGGTCCCAGGGTCCTGGGATCCAGTCCCATGGGCAACCTGCTCAGCGGGAGCCTGCTTCTCCATCTGCCTGCTGCTCCCCCTGCTTGTGCTGACAAATAAATAAAATTTAATCTGCCTCTGCCTGCCATTCTGTCTGCCTGTGCTTGCTCTCTTTCCCTCTCTCTCTCTCTGACAAATAAATAAATAAAATCTTTAAAAAAAAAAAAAAAACCAACACCCATCTATCTACTGCCTACAGGATACTAACTTCAGACCTAAAGACACAGGTGAAGGGATGGAAAAAGGTACTCTATGCAGATGGAAGTGGGTGGGAAAAAGCCAGCGTAGCAATTTTTATCAAACAAAATAGATTTTAAAACAAAGAATAGAGGGAGAGAAAAAGAAGGGCACTGTATAATGATAAAAGGCTTAATTAAACAAGAAGATACAACAATTATAAATATGCATCCATCATAGGAGAACCTAAATACATAAAGCAAATATGAAGAGACATAAAGGAAGAAATTGACAGTAATGCTGTAAGACTGGGGAATTTTAACACCTCCCTCAAATCAATGGCTCATCTAGACAGAAAATCAACAAGGAAACGGTGGCTTTTGGTGACATGTTAAGCCAGATGGAACTAACATTCCATACCCAAACAGCAGACTATACATTCTTTTCAAGCACACATAGAAATTCTCCAAGACAGATCATATGTTAGGCCACAAACCCGATCTCAATAAATTTAAGAAAACTGAAGTAATACCAAGTAAGTATTGTTACTACACTATACTTGATATTGTTTTCCAACCATAGCAACATGAAACTAGAAATCAATTACCAGGGGGGAAAAAATGAAAAAACAAAAACAAAAACAAACATATTCTACTCAATAACAAATGGATCACAAATCAAAGAGGAAATAAACACATGGAGACAAATTAAATTGAAAACACAAAAATCTTTGAGACACAGTAAAAGCAGTTCTAAGAGGGAAGTTTACATTCATATAGGAATAACTCAAGAAACAAGAAAAATCTTAATCTAACTTTATACCTAAAGGAACTAGAAAGAGAAGAACAGAGCCCAGTTAGAAGAAAGGAAATAATAAAGATTGGGTCAGAAAAATACTAAATACAGACAAAAAATGTAGAAAAGGTCAATAAAATCAAGAGTTCAATCTTTGAAAAGATAAACCAAATTGATAAACGTTTAGTCAGACTCCTCAAGAGAAAAAGAGCACTCAAAATCAGAAATGAAAAGCAAATGCTATCACAGATTGTAAGAGAAACTATGAAAAGTTATATGCCAATAATTTAAACCTAGATAAATTCCTAGAAAAATATAGCCTTCCAAAACAAAATCTGGAAGAAATAGAAAATTTGAACAGACAAGATGCTAGTAACAAAATTGAATCAGTAATCAAAAAGCTCCAAACTAACAAAAGTTCAGGACCAGATGGCGGCACAGGTAAATTCTACCAAGCATTTAAAAAAGAATTAATATCTATTCTTCTTAAGCTATTCCAAAAAAATAGAAGTGGGGGGGACTTGTAAGTTCATTCTTTGAGGCCCACATTACCATGAGGCCAAAACCAGAAAAAACACTACCAAAAAACAAACAAAACAACAATAGCAGCAAGACAACTACAAGGCCAATATCCCCGAGGAACATAAGTAAATAAACATTAGCAAAGCAAACTCAAAAATATGTTAAGTGCTTCACCATAATCAAGTCGGATTTATTCCAGAAATGCAAGGTTGGTTCCATACTCACAAATCAATATATCGCACTAACAAGAGGAAGGATAAAAACCATATGGCCATCTCAATAGATATCAGAAAAAGCATTTGACAAAATACAACAATGTTCATGACTTAAAAAAACTCTCAGCAAAGTGAGTTTAGGGAGAACATACCTCAACATAATAAAAGCCATATGTGAAAAACCCACACCTAACATCACACTCGGGAGTGAAATACTGAAAGCTTTCCTTCTAAGATCAGGAAACTAACAAGGATGCCCACTCTCACCATTTTTATTAAACATAATAATGGATGGCCTGGTGATAGCAATCAAAGAAGAAAGAAAAGGAATCTGAATTGATAAGAAGTAAAACTGTGACTATTTGCAGAATACTTGACACCTCATATAGAAAGCCTTAATGTTCCATGGAAGAGCTATCAGAATAGATGAATTCCATAAAGCTGCAGGGTTCAAAGTTAATCAGTGGCATTTTTGTACACTACTAACAAAGTAGCAGAAAGATAAACTAGGAAAACAGTCCCATTTACAACTGCACAAAAATAAAAAATTCCTAGGAATAAATTTAATGAAGGAGGTGAAAGGCCAATACTCCGAAAACTAAAATGCATCGATGAAAGAAAGTGATGATACAAACAAATGGAAAGATACTCCATGATCGTGGATTGGAAGGCTATTGTTAAAATGCCCATCCTACCCAAAGCAATCTATAGATTTAGTGCTGTCCGCATCGAAATACCAATAGCATTTTTCATAGAATTAGAACAAATAATCCTAACATCTGTATGGAACCACAAAAGCTCTTGAACAGCCAAAGCAATCTTCGGAAAGTAGAACAAAACTGGAGGTATCACAATCAATCCCAGATTTCAAGATACACTACAAAGCTGTAGTAATCAAAATGGTATGGTACTGGCATAAAAATATAGATCAAAAGAGTAGGATAGTGAGCCCAGAGATAAACCCACCCTTAGATGGTCAAATAAGCCATGACAAAGGAGGTAAGAACAGTCAATTGGAAAATGTCAGCCTTTTTTTTTTTTAAGATTTTATTATTTGACAGAGACAGCAAGACAGGGAATACAAGCAGGGGGCATGGGTGAGGGAGAAGCAGGCTTCCGGATGAGCAGGGAGCCTGATGCGGGGCTCGATCCCACGACCTTGGGATCATGACCTGAGCTGAAGGCAGATGCTTAATGACTGAGTCACTCAGGCACCCCAGAAATGACAGTCTTTTCAATAAATGGTATGGGGAAAATTGGACAAGAAATAGAAAAGAATAAAACTGTACCACTTTCTTATACCATACACAGAAATAAAGTCAAAATGGATTAAAGACCAAAATATGAGACCTGAAACCATAAAACTCCTCAAAGAAAATAGAGGCAATAATCTCTTGGGCATTAGTCTTAACAACACACATATGGTTATATCTCCTCAGGCAAGGAAAACAAAAGCAAAAGTAAACTACTGGGACTATAACAAAATTAAAGAAGCTTTTGCACGGCAAAGAAAAACATGAATAAAACAAAAAAGACAGCCCCCTGAATAGAAGAAGATGTTTTCAAGTAACATATCTGGTAAGAGTTAATACCCAAAATATAAAATGAACTTACACAATTGAACACCAAAAAATAATAACAGTCAATTAAAAATGGAAAGAGAACCTTAATAGACATTGTTTCAAAGAAGACATACAGATGACCAACAGACACGTGAGAAAAGATTCAACATCACTCATCATCAGAGCAATGCGAATCAAAACCATGGTGAGATATGACCTCACACAGTCAGAGTGGCTGGTATCAAAAACGCAAGAAATAGTGAATTTTGGCAGGCATTTAACCTTCATGTACTATCAGTAGGAATGTAAATTGGTATAACTATTGTGGAAAACAGTATGAAGTTTCCTCAAAAAATTAAAAAAAAATAGGAATACTATATGATCCAGTAATTCTACTACTGAGTATTTATCCCAATAAAACAAAACACTAAGTTAAAAAGATAGGGGCACCTGGGTGGCTGAGTGGGTTTAACCTCTGTCTTCTGCTCAAGTCATGATCTCAGGGTCCTGGGATCAAGCCCCGCATCAGGCTCTCTGCTCGGCAGGAAGCCTGCTTCCCCTTCTCTCTCTGCCTGCCTCTCTGCCTACTTGTGATCCGTCAAATAAATAAAATCTTTTTTAAAAAAGATATATGCAACCTTATGTTTATTGAAGCATTATGTACAATAGCTAAGGTATGGAAAGAACCCAACTAACTGTCCATATGTGCTAAAAATGTACAATGGAATATTACTCAGCAATAAAAAAGAATGAAATCTTGTCATTTTGACAACATGGATGGACCTGGAGAATATTATGCTATGTGAAATATACTAAATGAACTCACTTATATTGTGAAATCTAAAACACAAAACAAGGGTGCCTGCATGGCTTAGTCGGTTAAGTGTCTGACTCGGTTTTAGTTCAAGTCATGATCTCAGTGTCATAAGATCAAGCCCTGCTTTGGGCTCTATGTTGGTCATAGAGCGTGCTTAAGCTTCTCCCTCTCTTTCTGCCTCTCCACCCCCCACTCACACACTCACTGTCTCTCTTCCTCTAAACAATAAAAACAAAATGAAACCAAACATGCTTAAACACAGAGAACAAACTTGTGGCTGCTAGAGAAGCACTGGGTGGGAGATAGGCAAAACAGATGAAGAGGGTTAAGAGTTACAAACTTCCAGTTGTAAAATAACACAGAGAACATCATCAGAAATATTGTAATAATGTGAGCAGGGGAAAGCAACAGAATATACAATCTTCTCAAGTGCACATGGAACATTCTTCAGAATGGATCATATGTTTAGTCACGAAACAAGTCTTAACAAATTTGAGAAAAGTGAAAATATATCAAGCATCTTTTCAGTGGTATGAAATTAGAGATTATTTAGAAGAAGAAAACTGGAACTTCACAGATACGTGGAGATTAAACAACAAGCTACTAAACCACCAGTGGGTCAACAAAGAAATCAAGACAAATTAAAAAATACCTTAAGACAAATGATAATGGAAATGCATCATAACAAAACTTATGGAATGCAGCTAAAGTAATTCTAAGAAGGATGTTCATAGTGATAAATACCTACCTCAAGAAATAAAAGTCTCAAACTACCTAGCTTTACACCTCAAGGAACTAGAAAAAGAACGGATTTCAAGGTTAGCAGAAGGAAGGAAATAATGGTCAAAGCAGAAGTAAATGACGCAGAGGACAGAAAAACAATAAAAAAGAATAACCAAACTAGGAGTTGGTTTTTTGAAAAGATAAAATTGGCAAGCTTGTAGCTAGAAAGACTAAGAAAAATGAGAGGATTCAAATAAATAAAACAAGAAATGGAAGAGGGGCCATTATAATACCACAGAAACACAAAGGATCATGAGACTACTATGAATGGATTACAAGCCAAAAAAGAGCCCAAAATATACAGCAGGGGGGAAAACAGTCTTCAATAATTGGTGTTGGGAAAACTGGATGAGTGCCTAACCCCAAAGACAAATATTAACCCAAAATGGATTAAAGACTTGAATGTAAGACCTGAAATCATAAAACTCCTAGAAGAAAACATGAGGAATAGGCAACTTGACACTGGTCTTCATGATGATTTTTGGTATTTGATACTAAAAGTAAAAGCTCTAATAACAATAATTAATAAGTATGGGGTGCCTGGGTGGCTCAGTGGGTTAAGCCTCTGCCTTCGGCTCAGGTCATGATCTCAGGGTCCTGGGATCGAGCCCCGAGTCGGGCTCTCTGCTCAGCGGGGAGCCTGCTTCCTCCTCTCTCTCTCTGCATGCCTCTCTGCCTACTTGTGATCTCTCTCTGTCAAATAAATCTTTAAAAAAAAACAAAACAAACAAAAGATAATTAATAAGTGTAAGTAACTTAAATTGAAAAGCTTCTGCACTACAAAAGAAACCATCAGCAAAATGAAAAAGCAACTTACTGAATGGGGAAAATTTTGTAAATCATGTATCTGGTAATGGATTACTATCCAAAATATGTAAAGAACTATTACAACTCAGTAACAAAAGACAATCATTACAACTAAAAAATACACAAAGGATCTGAATGGACATTTTTCCAAAGACATATAGATGGCCAACAGGTACATTAAAATATGTTCAAAATCACTGATCATCAGGCTCCTGGGTGACTCGGTTGAGTGTCTGACTTCGGCTCAGATCATGATCTTGGGAGCCCCATGTCAGGCTCCCTGCTCAGCAGGGAGTCTGCTTGTCCCTCTGCCTCTGTTACTGCTTGTGATCTCTCTCTCTCTCGTTCAAATAAAAAATAAAATATTAAAAAAAATCACTGGTCATCAGGGAAATGCAATCAAACCATAATGAAATATCACCTCATACCTGTTAGGTTGGTTATTACTAATAAGAAGTAACAAGAGTATATGAAAATTTGGGGCAAGGGAACCCTTGTGCACTGTTGGTGGGAATGTAAACAGTCGCAGCCATTACAGAAAGTAGTATGGAGTTTCCTCAAAAAATTAAAGAGAAGTGCCATAGGATTCAGCAATTCTACTTTTAAGTATTTTTCTGAAGAAAACAAACACACTATTTTGAATAGATATATGTGTCCCTACATTAAATTACAGGGTTCTTTACAATAACTAAGATATGGAAACAACCTAAATATCCATCAATCAAATGAGTGGATAAAGAAAATGTGACATATATACAATAGAGTATTACTCAGCCATAAAGAAGAAAGTCTTGCCATTTGTGAAAGAAATCAGACAGAGAAAGATAAAACCATTTGGTCTTACTTACGCGTGGAATCTAAAAACAAAAACAAAAGAAAGCCAAAATCATAGATACAGAAGACCGATTGGTGGCTGCCAGAGATGGGATGTGGCAGGTGGGTGAAGGAGTCAAAAGGTATAAATTTCCAGTTAAAAAATAAGTAAGTCACAGGGATGGAATGGACAGCATGGAAACAACATAATGAGATGTACTGCCTATCTGATAGCTGCTGAGAGACTGCATCTTAAAAGTTCTCATCACAAGAAGAAAAATTTCATAACTATGTATGGTGACACATGTTAACTAGCTTTACTACTGTGGTGATCATTTCACACTAGACAAATATCGAATCTTTATGTTGTCCACCTGAAACAAATAATGATACGTGTAAATTATACCTTAATAACAAAAAATAATTTAAAAAATAATTTTAACCTTAAAAAAACCCTGAAAAAAATTATGCCTGAAGTTACAAAGAGATGTGCCAACAGAGCCATAATCTGCACTTTTGCTGCCACCTGCCCATCTTTAGTCAGAAACAATCTATCTTTGTAAGGGGTGTGTGTGTTTGTGTGTGTGTGTGTGTGTGTGTGTGTGTAGTTGGGGGGGCAGATCTGTGGTCAGGTGGAAGCCCTTAGCCCTTAAGAAAGGGTTCAAGAATAGACACCATAAAAAAGACTCTAAGAAGGGAAAAGTTATAAACTCCATCCCTAAAAAAAAGGATATTCACTGTACTAAGGGGCTGGGGGGAAGAGAACGGGTCTGATGTGACAGAGATGTGTCAACTGATTGGCTACTCGGGACCAGGGAACCATGGGGAGGTCCAGTAGTAATGAGCCCGCCAGAATGATCCCTGCATGAGCCATGAGGTTCACAGCAGCTGTCCTGCTCGTCCACCACTGTGAACCTCCAAAGGGGAAGTCTAAGTCCTGGAGACCAGAGCTACAGATACTGTGGAAGAGATCAGAGGTGATTAAAAAGATTTCTAATCAGATGAAAGCACATCTGGACCTAACAGACATCAAAAGTAGTGATGGGCAACCAGCTGGTGCTGTGGTATTAAGGCTCCGGGGTTTGGAGATATTCAAAAAGAACAAAGAAAAAATGCTCTAATATTCAACTGTTGGCGGAGGTAGAGGAAGAATGTAGTGGGAACCAGCAAAGTCAGGATTAAAAAGGACTGTGAGAAAACAGAAAAGCATTTTTCTCATATGTTTGAAATCAAAGTGGTAGAAATGTCCAGGTAAAACTGCCTTTGAGAGCCAGGTGATAAGGCTGAGGTTGAGGCTGGAACAGAAAGTTGATGGTTTCTAATCTGCAAAGAAGTGAAAATAAACCTCAGAGCCTCAGAGAAAGAGGCTTCCAGTTCCATTCTAGACTCTACAGCAGGGAGAATGGGAATGGAGAGGGGGGCCAGGGACAAACAGGAAGTGGTTGTAGAGAATGATGAGAATTTCCCTACAAGGAACATGTGACTGAACACCACACAGGCAGCCATAAAGTTTTGAGAAAATGTCCCTGAGTTTAGACATGAGGAAGTCAGGGTGGCATGTGATGGAAGAACTGGTTAAGAAAACCACAGGGGAAATTCTGAAGAAGGGGTGGACACACATAGTATAAGACTCGGGCTGAAAGGAAATAGGTAGGTTGCTAAGTATGGAGGGCCAGATCACAACTCAGAACTATTTACCAGTTCCATCACTCACAGCCTATCTGGATAAATTCCAAATGGATCTAAGATTTAAATGTTGAAAAAAAAATCATGAAAGTACTAAAAATACTGTGGGACCTGGGAGATTTATCATTTAAGAATAGTGAAGGCTATTCTATGATGCACACTCAGAAGCCATTAAAGAGAAGACGAATAAATTAGACTATACTAACATTTTAAAGAATTTACAGAGTTAGAACAAGCACTTTTAAGTTCATATGGAGCAAAAAAAAATTCATATGGAGCCACACAAAAGACCCCCAGATAGCCAAAGTAACCTTGAAAAAGAAAAGCAAAGCTGGAAGCATCAAAATTCCAGACTTCAAGTTGTATTACAAAACCATAGTGATCAAAACAGTATAGTACTGGCACAAAAATAGACATAAAGATCAATGGAACAGAAGAGAAAACCCAGAAATGAACCCACAACTATATGGTCAATTAATCTTTGATAAAGCAGGAAGGAACATCCAGTGGGAAAAAGACAGTCTCTTCAGTAAATGGTGGTGGGAAAACTGGACAGCCACATGCAAAAGAATGGAACTGGACCACTTTCTTATACCATACACAAAAATGAATTCAAAATGGATGAAAGACCTAAATGTGAGACCAGAATCCATAAAAATTCTAGAAGAAAACACAGGCAGTAACCTCCTTGAATTTTGCCAAAACACCTTCTTTCTATATGTCTCTAAAGCCAAGGGAAACAAAAACAAAAATAAACTATGGGGACTTCATCAAAATCAAAAGCTTTTGCCCAGTGGGGTGCCGAGGTGGCTCAGTTGGTTAGGCATCTGATTGCAACTCAGGTCATGAACACAAGGTCCTGGGATTGAGCCTTGTTTTGGGCTCCCCACTCAGTGGGGAGTCTGCTTGTCCCTCCCCCCACTCATGTTCTCTTTCTTGCAAATAAATAAAATCTTAAAAAACAAACAAACAAACAAACAAACAAAAAACCCTGCACCGTGAAGGAAATAATCAACAAAACTAAAAGGCAACCTACAGAATGGGAGAAGATACTTGCAAATGAAATATCTGATAAAGGATTAGTATTTAAAATATATAAAGAACTTATAAAAATCAACACCCAAAAGCCAAATAATCCAATTAAAAAGTGGGCAGAAGACACGAATAGACATTTTTCCAAAGAAGACATCCAGATGGCCGATAGACACATGGAAAGATGCTCAACATCACTGATCATCAAGAAATGCAAATCAAAGTTACAATGAGATATAACCTCCCACCCGTCAGAATGGCTGAAACTAACAATGCAGTAAATATCCTGTGCTGGTAAGGATGTAGAGGAGGGGGAACCCACTTATTCTGTTGGTGGGAATGTAAACTGATGCAGCCACTCTGAAAACAGCATGTAGGTTCCTCAAAAAGTTGAAAACAGAGCTACCTTTTGATCCAGCAACTGTACGACTAGGTATTTACCCAAAGGATACAAAAATACTGATTCAAAATGATATATGAACCCTGATATTTATAGCAACATTATCAGTAATAGCTAAAATTATGGAAACGGCACAACTGTCCGACTGATGAATGGATAAAACAGATGTGGTGTGTATGTTTAGATACACATATGTTTACATACATGCATATACACACACAGAGAGAGACATACCCTCAAATTCACAATAGAATATTAGCCATAAAAAAGAAGATGAAATCTTGCCATTTGCAATGACGTGGATGGAGCTAGAGAATATTATGCTAAATGAAATAAGTTAGATTAAAGACAAATACCATATGATTTCACACATGTGGAATTTAAGGAACAAAACAAATGAGGAAATGGGAAAAAAGAGAGGAAGGCAAACCAAGAAATAGACTTTTAACTACAGAGGACAAACTGGTGGTTACCAGAGTGGAGGTAGGTGGGGGAATGGGTTAAATGATGAGTGTGATGAGCACTGGGTGTTTTATGAAAGTGCTAAATCACTATATTATACACCCCAAACTAGTATTACACTATATGCTAACTAAAATTTAAATAAAAACTTAAAAAATTTAAAAATACAAAAAATTAAAAATACAAAAAATAAAAAGCAAATCATTAAAAAGATTAAAAGAAGAAAATAGCATCAGTGAGCAAAGCCCTGGAAGTAAAATAATCTGAAATCCATGATAACAAAGATAAAAGATTTCCGTCATCAATAAATCTATAACAAAGATAAACTGATAGCAACAGAGGTAAACTACAGGAAAATTTGTTCTCACAGGCACATTTACCATTACACCATTTTACAAAGAACATGATTCAAAGTGCTATTTCACATTCTAGGAAGTCCATAAGACATTACATTTGTCTCTTAAAATATACAGTTATATAAGTTGTTTCTTTGTCATTATTTTTATTTCTGTCTATAAATAGAATGCTTGTATCCAAAAGAGTGCTATCAATATAGCACAGGGAAAATAAAACTCTTGCTTTGGAAAAAAATCTTTCTAATAAAATTACTACGTAAAAAGACAAGTGAAATATCAGGGAAATAATTGTAACTCAAATCGGAAAGAGCAAATTTCCTTAATTTGTAAAAAGGTTCCAGGAATCAGTAAGGAATAAATAATAACCCATCAGACCAATGTGAGAAGTAAATCAACAGTTTATAGGAAAAGAAGTAAAATGAATTTTGAAACAATGAAAAGAGATTCACTCTGGTTCCATACAAAGAAATACAAATTAATTAGCTGTATTGAGATACCATTATTATTTATCACCTGGGCAAGGATCAAGAGTTAATTAGCACTGTATTTGTTAGAATACCATATTTGGAATTCCCACTGTATGTGGGAAACAGGTCCTTTCCCACATTGTCAGTTAAGAGGGTAAATAGGGGGGCACCTGGGGGACTCAGTCAGTTGAGCATCTGCCTCTGGCTCAGGTCCTGATGCCGGGGTCCGGGGATCGAGCTCCACTTCAGGATCCCTGCTCAGCGGGGAGTCTGCTTCTCCCTCCCCCACTTTCCCTGCTTGTGTTCCCTCTCTTGCTGTGTCTCTCTCTTTCAAATAAATAAATAAAATCTTAAAAAAAAAAAAAAGAAAGAGGGTAAATAGGTATAAATTCTATGAAGGTGATGTTGCAGCATCTATCAGTACTATGAAGTTCAACCCAGCAATTTCACTTTTATGGATTTAAGTTACATATGTATTCACACCCATGCAAAATGATTATATACAAGGTCCTTAATCTTTTTGCAGCAGCAAAAAACGGACAATCACACTACCTACCACCAGGGGGACTGGTAAACACCCAGGGACCCATCCACACAATGGAATGCTTTGCAGCTGTAAAACAAGGGGGAATAAGCATCAAGGTATTTTGCTTAAAAAAAAAAAAAAAAAAGGAAACAAAAACATGATAAAAGAGTAAATATTAAAAGTTCTCATCACAAAAATAATCGTAAGTATGTGTGGTGATGGATGTTAATTAGACTTACTGTGCTGACATTTTGTAATATGTACACATAATGAATTGGGCTGTACACCTGAAACTAATATAAGGTTAATGTCAATCATATCTCAATAATGAAAAGATAATCATCAACAAAATATTGGCAAACCAAATTCAATACATTACATTAAAAGGATCAGACCCCATGACCAAGTAGAAAAGCATCCAGGGATGCAAGGAGAGATCAACATCCACAAATCAATCAATGTGATATACCACGGGAATGAAATGAAGGATAAAAATCATACGACCATCTTAATAGATGCAGAAAAATCTTTTGCAAGATTCAATACCCATTTATGATAGAATCTCTCAATAAAGTGGGTATAGAGGGAACATACCCCAACACAACAAAAGCCATATACAACAAGCTCACAGCTCATATCATACTCAATGGTGAAAAGCTAAAAGGTTTTCCTCTAGGATCAGGAAAAGACAAAGATGCCCACTCTCACCATTTTTATTTTTTTTTATTAAATTTTATTTAAGCATTGAATTGCTTCGTAGCCTGTCAGCTAAGATCAAATGCAACACAGTTTTGAAAACCCTAGCCATAGTAATTAGGCAAGAAAAAGAAATAAAAGGCAATTAAATTGGGGAAAAACCCATCTCTATTTCCTGATGACATGATATTATATACGGCAAACCCTAAAGACTGTACCAAAAATCTATTGGGACTAATAAATGAATTCAGAAAAGCTGCAGGACACAAAATCAGTATACAAAAATCTCTTGCATTTCTGTACACTAATAAGAAACTAGCAGAAAGAGAAATTAAGAAATCAATCCCATTTACAAATGCAGATAGCTAGGAATAAGTTTAACAAAAAGGTAGAAGACCTGTGCTCTGAAAACTTTAAGATACTGAAAGAAGTTGAACAAATAGATAGATATTTCATACTCATAGATCAGAAAAATATAGTTGATGTCCATATAACTTAAAGCAATGTACAGATTCAATGTAATCTCTATCAAAATTCTTGTGGCATTGATCACAGCAATAGAAAAAACAGCCCTAAAATCTGTATGGAGTTACAGAAGAGTCTGAAAAGGCCAAAAGAATCTTGAGAAACAACAAAGCTAGAAGCAAAAGACTTCCAAATTCAAATTATATTACAAAGGAATGTAGGAATCAAAACTGTATGGTATTGGCATAAAAACAGACACACGGGGCACCTGAGTGGCTCAGTGGGTTAAGCCTCTCCCTTTGGCTCAGGTCCTGAACCATGGGGTCTTGGGATAGAGCCCTGAATCAGGCTTTCTGCTCAGCAGGGAGCCTGCTTCCCCCTCTCTCTCTGCCTGCCTCTCTGCCTACTTGCAATCTCTGTCTTGTCAAATGCATAAATAAAATCTTAAAAAAACCCAGACACACAGATCAACAGAACAGAGTAGACAGCCCAGAAATAAACCGATGTATATATATGGTCAATTAATTTCTGACAAAGGAACCAAAAATTACCATGGGAAAGGACAGTCTCTTCAGTAAATGGTTTTGAGAGAACTGGACAGCCACAGGCAAAAGAATAAAACTGGACCACTATTTTATATCATCCAGAAATACTAACTCAAATGTATCAAAGACCTAAATGTTACACTAAAACAACAAAATTCCTAGAAGAAAACACAGGCAGTAAGCTCCTTGACATCACTCTTGGTAAGGATTTTTTTTAGCTCTGACTCCCAAAGCAAACAGAGTAAATGCAAAAACAGACAGGTGGGATCACATCAAACTAGAAACTTCTGTACAGCAAGGGAAACCATCAGCAACATGAAAAGGAAACTTAAAGAATGGGAGAAAATACTGACAAATCATATATCTGATAAGGGATTAATATCCAAAATATATAAAGAACTCATATAACTTGAAGGCAAAAAAAACCAAAAAAACAAAAAACCAAGTCTATTAAAAAAGGGCAGATGACCTCAGTCTTCCAAAGATACACAGATGGCCAATAGGTACATGGAAAGATGTTCAATATCACTGATCATCAGGGAAATGCAAATCAAAACCACAATGAGGTACCCCCTCATACCTGTTAGGATAGTTACTACTAAAAAGACAAGAGATAACAGTTGTTGGTGAGGATGTGGAGAAAAGGGAACCCTTGTGCACTGTGGGTGGGAGTGCAAACCGGTGCAGCCACCATGGAAAACAGTATGGAGGGTCCTCAAAAAATTAAAAATAGAACTACCATATAATCCAGCAATTCTACTTCTGGGTATTTAACCAAAGATAATGAAAGCATTAATTTGAAAAGATATATGCATCTCCTTGTTTACTGCAGCACTACTTACAACAGACAAGACATGAGAACAACCCAAGTGTCTCCTGATGCGTGACTAAGGAAGATGTGGCACACACACTAGAATGCTATTCCCCCATAAAAAGAATGAAATCCTGCCATTTGTAACAACATAGATGGACCTTGAGGCAATGATGCTAAATGAAATAAGTCAGAAAAAGACAGATAACATATGGACTTATTTATATGTGGAATTTTAAAACAGCAACAAGCCAAGCTCACAGATACAGAGAACAGAATGGTGGTTGCCAGAGGTGGGGTGTGGGTGGAGTGAGTGAAGGGAGTCAAAAGCTACAAACTTCCAGTTATAAACTAATTAAGTCCTGGGGCTGTAATATACAGCATGGGGACTATAATAATACTATATTGCGTATTTGAAAGTTGCTAAGGGAGTAGATTTTAAAATTCTTCATCACAAGGAAATCATTGTTTGTAACAGTATGATGATGGATGTTAACTAGGCATTGTGATGATCGTTTCAAAATATATGCAAATATCAAGAAAGGAAACAGCATAGGCAGACAGTTCCTTTTTTTTTTTTTTTTAAGCTAACAAATGAGTCCATGGTTCTTACGATGTTCCAGATAGAATTTTAAGGGCTCTACAGATAATACGTCATTTAATCTTTGTTATAACTCTAGCAATAATCCTCATTTTGCAGATGGGGAAACTGAGGCAGGAAAGGTTAAATAATTGGCTTAGGGGCCATGCAGGGCATTAGAAGGTAGAGCTGGGATTAGAACTCAGGAAGCCTGTCTTTAGATCTCTGCTCTTACGCACTGTGTGACATGGCTTACCAGGGGACACAAATGACAAAAATTACACATACATATATACATTTTGCATACATACTCATGAAATATTTCTGGAAGAACACAAGAAAGAGACAACACTGATTGTCTCTGGTTTGCTTTGGCAGCACCTATACTAATACTGGCTGTCTCTGGGGAGGGGTACTGGGTGGCCATAGGACAGGGATGAAAAAATGCCCCGTAAAGCTGGTTTTTATCATTTGAAATCAGAACATTGCAAACGAAGCACATTTTTTTTTAAACCTTCTAAAGTAAACAATGTCCCCAAAGAGTCATTTTATTAGATGCCTTCTCTGTTCAGAGTCTGGCACACATCCCTTCCTGGCTGCGTCTACCAGAGGGCTCCTGAGAATAAACACACCCTCAAGAAGTACATCCTGAAGACTTGGCGGAGAACCCAAATCTCGGGGTCACTGGACAGAGTTATGTCTATCCTTCTTTTCAATTTCCCTTGAACCCAGTCTACAGGAGCTTGGACCTGGGCCCAAGAGAGGAGAGGCGGCAAGCAAACTGGAACCTGCCCTCTTGTGGCTGCTGGAGGAGTAGAAATTGGCAGAAGGATCTATACTAATTTGAAATGTACAAATCCAACAGTTCCCAGTTCCACTTCTCAGTGTCTACTTTTTTTTTTTTTTTAAGATTTATTTATTTATTGGAGAGAGAGAGAAACAGAGATAGTGAGAGAGGGCAAGAGCTGGGAGGAGAGGGAGAAGTAGGCTACCAGCTGAGTGGGGAGCCCAATGTGGGACTTGATCTCAGGACTCCAGAATCTTGACCTGAGCTGAAGGTAGTTGCTTAACCAACTGAGCCATCCAGGCGCCCGTGTCTACCCTTCTAAACAAAACACACTCTCTCACCCTTAATAGGAGAAGGGTGTACTAATACTATGGGAAGTTAAACAGCAGTTAAAAGGCACATTCACGGGATCCCTGGGTTGCTCAGTTGTTAAGCATCTGCCTTTGGCTCAGGTCATGGTCCCAGGGTCCTGGGATCCAGTCCCATGGGCAACCTGCTCAGCGGGAGCCTGCTTCTCCATCTGCCTGCTGCTCCCCCTGCTTGTGCTGACAAATAAATAAAATTTAAAAAGAAAGAAAGAAAGAAAGAAAGAAAGAAAGAAAGAAAGAAAGAAAGAAAAGAAAAGAAAAGAAAGAAAGAGACACGTGCAGAGCTCTGTATTCAGCTGGCTCAATATACTGATTGACTCACTCCATATGCTGATGTGGTTCTAAGTATGAAAATGAATTTCCAAATTTTATATATAGACCCTCTATGTAAGAAAAAAGCCACAAAGCAATACAATATGTGCTCTTGCACTGTGTCTGTAGGTGTGTGTGTACAAAACTGAGTGTGTGAATTTATGTTTGAGAGCGGGAGAGAAAGGTCCAGAAGGCCACCACCGAGCAGTGGTTGTCCCTTTAGGAATGGGCCCCAGTCAGGAAGCATGAGTGATTTATTTGCAATATTTGAATATCATACAATGGGAATAGTTTTGTGGATTGCATCTGTCAGGACAAATTAGTAGACATGAAAAGTATAAACTGTGTAAGCCATTTGGCTGACCTGAGACTTGAAGCACACAGCAGCACGTGGCACCCGGGGGTGGGGGCGGCAGGTGAAGTTCCAGCCCACCGCAGCCTCAAGACAGCCCTCCCGGCCTTGGGGCTTCCCCGGAAATTCAGGCAGGTGCAGCCAGTGGGGCCACGGCCCTGTGTGGCTTCGGCAGCATGGAGGACAGGGTGCGCTTTCCCTCCACCTTTGTGGCTGCTCTAAAGCCCTCTGCAGCCACCCCGTGCCAGAGAAGCCAGTGTCTAAGAGCAGCAGGGAGACACCTTCTGGAAACTTCTCCAAATAGCCGAGGGATGCCCCTTCCCTACATGACTTTTCTTTTAATCACTCCCAACACCTGACATTTTTACCATTATATCTTTATTAATAGACCATAGCTCCAGCAATTAGAGCAGCGTCTGACACAGAAAGGCTCAAAAAATACTGAATGAATGAATAAGGAAATGAAGAGTGGGAAGGGAGAACACAGAAGGAGAAAGGATCACTTAAAGGGGGCCCGGAGGTCCCATGGCAGCGGGTGTTCTTCTGACTAGTAGCCACGAAAAGTTTATTCCTAGGCAGTTGGGGCCTGGGTAACAGAGGTTACAGGAACCTGCAGGCCTTGATTCAAACAGGCAGGGCTGTGAAAGGCAATGCCTTGGTAATGGGGATTCAGAGCCAGGGCTGGCGGGCTCAGCAGGGTGAGGAAGTGCTGTCCATCACACAAGGCTGGGCTAATCCCAGCTTGGGCCAGCTCCCAGCCATTCCATACCCTGCAGGGCCTCGGAGACCTGTGCTGCTGATGCCCAGTCGTTTCTCACGGCTCTCTGCCACGGACCACAAGTGTTCTTGCAGAACATGCCACCCACTAACACCGAATTAATCACAATGCCCAGCATTTAACACTTTAATCCTCTTTAAATCTTTAGGGGAGGAATGGTCTCTTGGGGGACTCTTGGATTTAGATGGGTGGCTATGTCGGCTTTAAAAATATCACAAATTGTTCTCCCAGAGAAAGTCATTCATACTAATCCACCTGATTTAGGATGTGAATGATAGGCATGCAGAGGGATGAAGGACAGGTAAGATAAAAATACTGAGGTTACTTCCAGGGGAATTCAGGCCAGTGTAGAACTGTATCTACTCCCTGGGACCAGTGAAATTAGATTTTTTGAAGGGAACTGTGCTTGCAGGAGTCATGCTGAAGACACAGAACATGAAAACATGGAAAAAGGAATGCGATCATCTATGCCCTGCACACTGAAATTAAATGTAGAGTGGGACTGAAATGTGTCCAAATAGCATGAAAACATTTCAGTGTCATCATGGGTCCACCCTGTTCAACAGACACTAGAAACGATCTTTCCGAGTTAGGGCACTTGGAAAGAGGGCCTGGCACAAAGTAGGTGCTCTCTAAGTTTGCTGTTGCTATTATTTTTACTGTTGTTATCTGTCCATGGGGCATTTTCTAATTCATACCCTTAATTCACAGAAGTGGCCACTTAACGAATTTACGCACGCCATGGTACAGCACTCAGAGGGGACGGTGACTTCAGTCATTACTGATCTGTTCCGACATTTAAAATGACTGGCTCCTTCCCTCTCCTCCCTCCACAACTTTTCCCATTCTGTCTCCATTCCTCTTGGACTGTATATGGGTCACATTTTAGCCAACACACTCAGTTTGCATTTAGATGCAGAAAAACCAAAGGCAGACCAGGAACTGGAGCAGGAGGGAGAAAGAAAGAAAGAAAGTGTTAGAAGTTGGTGTGGATGCTGGATGACCCCTGTCTTCTTCTCTGCAGCAAGCACTCCATCAGGCATCGGGCTTGCTTTACAGGGTTGAATTATTGATTACACGAGGGAAGAAGAAAGATGGTGTTTTCTCTTTGCATGAGTCCAGCTCCTTCTGCCTGCCCTGAACGCAGCTGGGTCACCACAGCTTGAGCAGACAGAATAGAATCAACCTGGAACAACCTGGCTTGACCACAGCCCAGAAGCGGGCTGGGCTGTGGAACACAACAACCCTGAACATTACAACATGGCTCCCAGGCTGGCATTCCGACCCAGAAGTCTCTAGGCTGACCTGGCGGGTGGCCCACGGTACAAGGCCATTTCCATGAACCGAATCGCTGGTGTGGCGCTACCCCTTCGGCCGCACCTCTCCATCAAGGTCCTTTCCTGTACTCTTCACTAAAGGGCCTGTTGTTAACATGCACGCTCTCCCCCGAGGGGAATAGTTTGAGACCTCCAGGAGGTGGAAACTGCTCGAACAGTGGTTCTCACACGTCAGTGTGTAGAGGATTCTGACACAGGTGGTCTCAACTTCCAAACCACCACTTAGGGATTGGAGAGGGCACATGTAGGCTCTAAATGCACAGTTTATCCAGGGTGAGGGCTTACACTACCTGCAAAGACTCCATTCAGCTTTCCAACCCGGCTCCCGCTCTGCCCTGCACAGTGAGGGCTGTGACACCCCGGATAATCCACAGCCACGGATGAGGGAGAGAAGAGCCACCTTCTTCTTCACCGCTTTCCACACTTCTCCTTGACCACCTTTCATCCGTTTCTACCTCCCTGTCACGACTGATCTGTCCTATCAGCCTCATTAGAAGACAGGTCCCCCCAGGATGCCTGCCCTCCAAGGACTTCAACTATTGATGGTGGGAAAGTTCAATGTCAACCACTTAGCTCAGACGTGCACGACCATCCTAGGAGAACAAGACTCCTGGAGGGGATCAGGCCAGTCCTCGTTTGAGCACTGCACACTAGGGGGCTTCCTCATTTTGGCCTTATCCTAATCCACTGGGGTGGGTTTTTCCATTGAAAACCTACAGGGTGTATGGTAAATTTCTACGTAGGAGTTGGCCTACATCTCCTGTGACAGGCTAGATAGTACACAGTTTGGTCTTGGAGGTCAAATAGCCTCCATCACAGCTACTCGATTTTGGTATCTGATCCCGGAGGCTGTCAGAGACAATACGTGACATATGGGTGTGGTTGTGTTCCTACCTACAAAATTTCCTTTACAGAAATAGGCCAGGTTAGTCCATTTAGGCTGTCACAATGCAACACTCCAGACTGCATGGCCCACACAACAGAGATCTCCTCACAGGTTTGGAGGCTGGAAGGCTACGATGAAGGTGTGGCAAATTAAGTTTCTGGGAAGAACACCTTCTTGGCTTACAGGCAGCTGTGTCCTACTGGGGGACCTTCCCGCATGTGTAGAGAGGACTCTGGTACCTCTCCTTCTCCCATGAGGAGGCCAATCCATTGGAAGTCTTACTCTTAGTCCTAGTCTAACCCCAATTATTCTCAAAGGCCCACCTCCAACTATAATCACTTTGAGGGTCAGGGTTTCAATATATAAATTTGGCGGGGTTGTGCACAGTTCAGTTCATAATGTGGGTGCTAGGACAGATTTGGTCCAGTGGTCACAGTTTGCTTACTTCTGTTCTATCCTATCAAAATCCCATCACCTTCACATCATGAAACCTACCCTTCCCATCCAGCCTTTCCTCTCCAGTTATAACTGAGATGCTACCCACAGTTTGGAACACTGGCTTTCTGAAGTACGCCAGAAAGGTTCTCTCTCGGCCTCGGTGTGTCAAGACTACTCTACCAAAGGCCTTTGCTAGTTTTAGACTACTTGTAGACTCTCACGCCCATATTTTAAAAATGTTGTTTCACCAAATGGTCTCTGTAGAAAGTCTATTCCTCAGAGCATATAAAAAGCCTACAGTGGGAGTGGTGAGCAGGAGCTACCTTCTAACAGAAGACAGGCACAGCCTGAATGCAAGAAAGAGGGAAAGAGGGCACAGTTAGAGCTATAACAAGAATGCCGTCTCCAAGATGGCAGGAGGCACATTGATTAGAAATGGCATTTAGGGGGTGCCTGGGTGGCTCAGTGGGTTAAGCCTTTGCCTTCAGCTCAGGTTATGATCTCAGAGTCCTGGGATCAAGCCCCGCATTGGGCTCTCTGCTCAGTGGGGAGCCTGCTTCCTCCTCTCTCTCTGCCTGCCTCTCTGCCTACTTGCGATCTCTGTCAAACGAATAAATAAAATCTTAAAAAGAAAGAAAGAAAGAAAGAGAGAGAGAAAGAAAGAAAGAAAGAATTGGCATTTAAATGCCTTACGGATCTGTTATATTTAAAGGCAGATAAAGCAGAGTAAACACCGCCTGGACACTATGCCTGTGCAACTGTCTCTAGAAGCCAGCTCCCTCTAACTTGCTCTGTCGCCAGTTCCTGGGTGTTTTCTGCAGTGTCTGTGATAGAGCCAGAAACTGCTTCATCTGTGTGAGAAGCCTAGTCTGTTGTAGCAAGTCTTGGGTTGTGTGATACCCTTAATTTAGCCACGGTATATCACTTGGACTCCGTTGTTCCCCCTCATTTTCTTCTCGGAAGAAGCAACAGCGCCTCATAAGGCGTAGTATAAATATTGATGCGGTAACTTGTTTCCCCTCTGAGCTTAATTATGCTTTCCTAGATGTACTTTCAGGAATTTAATGATTTTCTAAGTCTTCTTAAAAACATCATACTTGGAAAGAAAAAAAATTAATGATTTTGTTTCTTTCGGAACATACCATTTTCCAGTGAATTTATATTGCCAAAGAGATCATTTGGCAGCTAAAGTGGCAACGCTACTTATCCAGAAGGCATTCAGTAGTATGAGGGACTCCTGGTCACAGTTTTTGTTGCTGTTGCCATTTTGTTTTTTGATGCGTTATTTCTTGACCTGTCCAGAAGGATCACTTCGGCTCAAAAATGAACGGGAAATCACAGTTGCTGGCAAACCCAGTGGGAAATTGTATTTATTTTATTTTTTAGTCTTTTTCCCCAATGGGAAACTGTATTTCATCATTAAGCAAGGAAAGGAAGTTTCAATAATGAACTCAAATTGTGAGTCATTTTACCAATGAAAATTACCTGAGAACAATTACTCACAGCATTAGATGTAAAGAAATACTAGCCCTGGGGTGCCTGGGTGGCTTTGTTGGTTAAATATCTGCCTTTGGCTCAGGTCATGATCCCAGGGTCCTGGGATCGAGCCTCGCATTGGGCTCTCTGTTTAGAGGTGCGTCTGCTTCTCCTTCCCTCTGCATCTTCACCTGCTCATGCTCACACACTCTCTCTCTCTCTCTCTTTCGTTCTAATAAATAAATAAAATCTTTAAAAAAAACAAGAAAAAGAAATACTAGCCTTGGTGCAAGATCAAGGGCTACCACTGATTTCTTCCATTAACTTGATGAAGATGATTAAAACTTGATGAAGTCTTGATCTTCTCATTTGCAGACCATGTGGAGAAAGCTAAAGTCAATAATATCCATCTTTCCTTTTGCTTCTGAATAATTCTCTACACAGTGCAAAAAACATTGACCCTGGAGTCCAACAGACCCAGACTACAATTACCACTGATGGTCACACACTGCTTTTCTAAGCCTGTTTATACTTTTGAAGAGGGAGAAAGGTATACCCATCCAATGGACTAAATGTGAAGTTTAAGAGGACAATGTCTGCACAGCACCTAGGCCTGTGCTGGCCCATGATGTGTGCCTAAGAGACATCAATGTCCTTGACTCGAGGTGTTTGTTTTTAATTTAAAGAATGCAACTACTACATAGGAGTGATAAACAGGGCTGAGGGAGGGATAACCTAAGATGAGTTGGAGTGCCGTAACTTGTGGTGCCAAATAGAGGAAGTGTTCAAAAAAGGATGGGGCATGTTCAAAGGACACAGAGGTCAATTTCTCAGGGGACAGCTAGAACAATCTGCACGACAAAATAAACGGTACCGGATTAGAACCCATAGAATGAAATAAATATCCATCAGGTCACCTATATACAACAAAGTAAATGAAGAAATAAATATTTGGGGGCGAAGTGACAGCTCTACCTTACCAGAAGGTAATTACCAGAAGGATTCCAAGTAATAAATGCAAAAGGAATGAGGGAAAAAGAACTTAAGATCAGAACACCACAGTGATGATTGCTGTGGGAAAGATACACTGACAGGTGCTGGAATTATCGAACAAGGTTTGAGAAACAGGATATCAGTATTGTTTCAGAGAATTTCCTTCAAGTAATCTATTAATTACAAAGGAAAAAAAAAAAACCAAGTCAATGTACTGTGGAGAAGCCTGGTGGGTACCGTCTTAATTAAGGGATCAAAGTTAACATCACTAGTAGTAAGACGTGCTGACATCATGCATCTCTTGATATAATTCACTGAAAAGTGATAGCACATCACTTCTGAATATTCTTGTAATGACCACCTGACCACGAGAACACATGTGACCAGCCCAAACTGAGGGAGAGTGTGCAGAAAGCTGACCAGCCCTCTTTAAAAGTGTCAGTATCCGGGGCGCCTGGGTGGCTCAGTGGGTTAAGCCTCTGCCTTCGGCTCGGGTCATGATCTCAGGGTCCTGGGATGAGCCCCGCATCGGGCTCTCTGCTCAGCACTGAGCCTGCTTCCTCCTCTCTCTGCCTGCCTCTCTGCCTACTCGTGATCTCTCTCTCTCTGTCAAATAAATAAAATCTTGGAAAAAAAAAAAAAAGTGTCAGTATCCCAAAAGAGAAAGAAAGTGTGAGGAACTGTGAGGGATGAGCAGAGGCTAATGAGGTATGACAATGAAAAGCAATGTGTGATTCCAGATGGGACCCTGGAACAGAAAATGGAAAAAAAAATGGCGAAATCCACATACAAACCATTGTTTAGAGTATTACACGAATGTTAATGTCTTAGTTTTGGTCACTGTATTACGGTTATGCAAGTTACTAACATGAGCGAAGGCCAGGGGAAGGGTATACAGAAAGTCTGCACCGTTTTGCAGCTTTTCTGTAAGTCTCTATTTCAAAATAAGAAGTTTTAATAAAAGATGTTAGTATGACTGAGGGACAAGTCTGTATAATTTTTTTTAATGTACTATCCAAACACACGTTTCAGTGAAACACACCTGGCCATAGCCCATGCTGATGACCAACA
Source organism: Enhydra lutris kenyoni (assembly GCF_002288905.1). NCBI lineage: Eukaryota > Metazoa > Chordata > Mammalia > Carnivora > Mustelidae > Enhydra > Enhydra lutris. The sequence goes on along the minus strand of NW_019154085.1, from coordinate 98,470,201 downwards.
TGTACGTGACAGACGCAGCCCCAAACAACTTCACTCTGGCCTCAAAGACCGTGGAGAATCCAGAAATGACTTTTTTTTTTTTTTTGCAGGAGTGGCTTGAAGGAAGAGTACTAGGGGAGTGTTTTTGCCGATCTGTTTCCTTCCATACGAAGAGAAGTCAGAGTTAACTCCTGGCCTCTCTCGACCTCTATTCCCTCATCTTCAAGGGAGTGACATACTCGATGGGTAAACGTGGGAAGAATAAAGCAGACGTACCCTGTCCATCTGCTTTCTATCCTTCTTGGGAGTGAGCGGGTCAAAGCAAACAGGTGTTCTGCTGTGCTCCTCAGGACAAGAATCTTCCCCTCTTTGGCCCTTACAGACTGGGCAGACCAGCTCATTTGGAAGCCCATTTGACACTCACCCCAAAGACATCCCCTTCATCTCATCTTTCTCAGTTCCTATGGTGTATTTTTGCCCTGTTCCTTGTTTTAGTTCTCAATTTGCTCAGAACCTGGGTAAGAAGAAAGGCTGATAACCAGTGGGCACACTCTAGACTCCACCAGGTTCCATGGGCCCCAGTCTGTGCCGTGTCCTGGAACTGAACTCTACAGCCATGATTCTCTCCTGAGTTGGAGGCATTTTCCAACGTATCTCTCTATTCCACATAGTCTCTGGACTTTGACCATCATAAACAATAACCATTTAACATAGCTTTTGTTGGATGAGTTGAGCTGGACTGGGACAAAATGAGGATCTAGAACACAATGCTCCAGTCTACCTCCAAACACACACACACACACACACAGACACACACACACACACACACACACACACACACACACACACAGATACACAGGTGAATTTGAGTCGTCCAAAAGAGTACGGGGCTCTACTTCTGTTGACCTACTGGCTCTAAGTATATTTTTAAAACAAGCTATTTTCCTACTTTTCTCATTTACCCTCTGCCCCAACAGCAATTCACTGGAGGCATAAAGCTCCCTCATCTTTACGGACCATCATGCATTTATCTTTTCCTTTGCATCTGCTCTCTTCGCTGGTACAAAGATGGAAGTTTCTAAATAGAGCCTTTAATAGTCCATTACTTTCACTCCACGTTGTACAATTTAGTTTTAAAGTCAACCTCCACGACAAACTGCTACTTGTATGAGTGCCTGTCTGGGAGTGAGACTAATCTTCCTCTACTCGAAAAATAACCAACAGTTACTGCATAACAGAATTGTGATTACATCACAATAAATATTCTATGCAGAACTAGGAACAACTCCTCAAAGAAAAATGCTTGGAAACGGGTAATTGGAATGAACTATATGCATTTTCACTGAGCTTTGAAAGAAAGTGGGAGAAAAAAAGATCTTCGATCTGTTTCCAAGTATATATTTTTTTCTCTTAAAGAACACCATGTGAGGAATTTTGACAGTGTCTGCATTCTAACGGGAGCATCTCAGGAAGAAGAGGCTTATCTATATTTGTGCCTCGTTACTGCCACGATGGGCACCGTTTCTCAGGCATAAAGAAAGGAGGAAACCCAGAAGGTAGTTCTTTTCTGGACAATTTTGTGGTCTGGCTCTTAGGTACTTTCCCTTGTGCCATGGATGTGAATATTTTAAAAGCCAAAGAAGCCCTTCCATTTGAGCTACAGATGGCCACAGAAACCAAACAAGAATGCTAAACAACCCATTTCAAAGGGCCAAAAAAACAAAACAAAACAAAAAAACCCAAAAAACAAAAACAAGGCAAGTGCCAAGTTCTATACTGCACATGCAGACGGATGCCACTGTGCTGGTAGGCCGGAAACTGACAAGTTTATAGAAGGAGCTGCGGTGACCCCAAAGGTAAAAATCAACGTGTCTCTTGAAACCACGAGCACCACCACAAAACAGACATGAAACAAGATGCCGCAAGAACATTCTTTTTCCTTATAACAGGGATGTGTTAACTTCGTTATTCAGAAGCCTTTGATTATCCTTTTCAAAAATTTTTTTTGTTGAGTTTCATTTTCAAGGCTGTTAACCACGGATGCCAACTTAATTATAGCAAGCAAGCAAGCACCCTGTAATGTATGGGGCCAATTGTTAGTTTTACTTGAGTTCCACATTAGATTTGGACTTGCCTGCTCATTTATAACTTTCTGAGCCAGGAAGGTTTCTGCACAGTCACTTGCTTTTCCTCAGCTGGTGTCTTTGTTCCCCTGTTTGCCATGGGGGATTGAGGGAATAGATATTCATGACTTATTATCTCAGTATTAACAGTGCCCTTCAATAATTTATGAAATCGTGCTCCTGCATTTTTAATCTTGAAGTCCTTCCGATTATTGTCTGAAAGGGTAAGATTAACATAGAGGGGCTCCAACTTGAATCACTAGTTTCTCACACAAAAATTCACCCCATGAAGGAAAAACAGAGTCGCTGGTGGCATAATGGCTCCAGATGGGATGAGCCCAGATCGTCTGTCTTTAACCCAAACTGCCCTTGTACCTATTGCCAGAACAAGGCATTCTGTTCTGTGGAAAATAATCTCACACTAAAATGTAGTTGTATTCACATCTCAGCCTTCAGTGAACCCACATTCTGAAACGTCACAGACATCTTGAATTCAACTTCAAAACCTCACTCGCTCGTGTATCTGCTCGTTTTCCTTTCTAAGACGTACAGTGATTTAGGATGAAGGTCCTTTGACTATGCATTTCAGTGTTCACTTCAGGCAAAAGAGAAGGTGACACTGAGGAGAGGGAATTATCCCTGTTCTTTCTCCAGGGGCTCCTAGAAGCACTGTGCTTGAATTTTCCGATGTTGTACATGGATTTCTCAAAAGGTGATTTGGTAGACACCGTCTTCCTCACAGCAAGGAGTGGCCACGAGACCAGGTTCTGACCAATGGAGAGCAAGAAGAATTCTCTTGGAGACCTTTGGGAGAGTTGTCTTTTTCTTATTAAAAGGAAAAGTTGGAGGGGCGCCTGGGTGGCTCAGTGGGTTAGAGCCTCTGCTTTCGGCTCGGGTCATGATCCCAGGGTCCTGGGATCGAGCCCCGCATGGGGAGCCTGCTTCCTCCTCTCTCTCTGCCTGCCTCTCTGCCTACTTGTGATCTCTCTCTGTCAAATAAATAAATAAAATCTTAAAAAAAAAAAAAAAGGAAAAGCTGGAGATCAAATCTCCTGATGTTCTATTTTCCCTTTAACTTGGACACAGCAGCCACCTGGTGACCAAGAGGCAAGAAGTCTTAGAACAGAAAGCCAACATGCTTATGAAGTGAGAAGGCAGATGGAGAGAAGCTGGCTTTTGATGGCATTGCTGAGCTGTAGAACCACCCCAAGACCACCTCAACTGGGCTGCCTTGTTAGGTAAACAACAAATGTCTATATGGCTTCAGTCCCTGTCACTTGTCACCAAATGCATTGTTAAGGGATCCAGAAGGTGAGGTCTGGAGAGCAGACAAGAGGACATGCAAATCTACCAGCAGAAATGGCTAGTTTATTCCCTTCTGGAGCTGTGCACCACAGACTAACAAGGGATGGAGGGTGGGGGGAACACAGTGCTTCTTGAGGCCTGGAAGCTGTTCCAGCCAGAGCTTCTCGGAGAATGACACTCAGGTTTCACACTGATATTAATGATGTTCAATAAATGGGGCAACAGTACAAACAATTAAGTGGCTCTCAGAGCTCAGTGAAACACTGTGTGAGACAGACAGCAAGAAAGCAAAAACATGGTCCTTTTTCCATGTCCCCGCTTCCCTCTCTGGCACAGTTTTTTTCCAAACTAACTGGTTTAGAAGTATGTCCCCCGGCTCAAAGTCTGGATGGCTTCTCTCTGGGGGAGCATACCCACTTGTATTTCAAGCTGGCATCACCTATGTGGGAGAGGTCCATGGGTGGGGAACAGAGGTCTGCTAGGGGAGTAAAAGCATGTGACTATATGTGGAGGAGGAGAGTACTTTCTCCCTTAGGAAGTTCACAACCGAGACAGATCTCTGTGGTGCACCAGAGTTCCAAATAACATAAACCTCCAGCTGATGGGATTGGCTAGGGGGTGACCTGTCCCCTGCTGGCTTGACTACCAAGCTAGCTGGAGGGAGGTGTATGTGTGTGTTTCTAGAAAACACTCCTATGCAGGGCACAGCTAAGTGGGCCTTGAAAGCGAGCTGACAAACTAGAGATACTGGGATGTGTCACACTTCAGAGTAGTCCCTTAAATGACAACGGTGACAAATAGGCACCAGTCAGCTTTCTCTAGTTTATCTGAAAAGCGAACCATATATTAAGCCTAACTTGGTCTAGTTTTCTTCTTACGCTAGAGATTTAAGCTCCCTCATTTCTGGTCTAAAAATGTTTAAATGCCAATCAACCTATCTGGTTTTGCTTGAAACTTGATTTCTTCAAGTATATTTATTCAGCAAATATTTATTGGGTGTCTGCATACCCGTGAGTCTAAGTGCCTGCGTGCGTGCGTGCGTGCGTGTGTGGGGGGGGGGCGGGAGGGGGGGAGGAGGAGGAGGGGGGGGGGAAGTAAGCGAGGGGGATGAGCACAGCATCTTTTCAGGAGCCCTGTATCCAGAAAAGGAAACCATGAATGAGCTCTACTGCATAAAGCTATAGTTCAGTTGGATTAGGAAAAGATAACTCTAAAACCCAGAAGGTTTCTGGCACCAGGCACACTGCTGGCTGGAGAACCCCGAACGAAGACAAAATTGCCAGAACATCCTTGTGTCATCTCCTGTCTCCACCTACCCCAGGAAGGTCAAGTCTCCAATGCTTCTCCACAGGGAAGCCGGAAAGCCCGAGCCAGCCTGTCTCCACAGAGCCAGTTTTTACACAGCTTGGTTCAGTCTCTCTAGATCTTAATCCACTTACATAAAACATCTGCTTCTGCCTTGCTTTATTCTTTCCTCCCTCCCAACAGCAAGTGACAGCCTGAGTGGAAAACAGTTTGACCTTTCAGAGAAAGTTAGCTAACTCTTCACTCTCCAGGTGCGGCTCCACCCACCCGCTGCCTTTCCCTCAGAAGGCCTGGAAATTCTCCCAAGAATCCGACTCAGCTTTGAAGCCCCGTCTCTTTGCACTCCCACTCTGGATGTCTTCACTGGGTGGAAAACTAGTCAACCTGCTCAGCCTCTTGTTATTTCTGAACAGATTCTCTGAAGTTCCCGGAGACCCAAGTGGTTTGCTAGATTTTTGCATAAGCAATAAAATAGTACATAAAACCCACAGCCTGTCGTCACTTAATACACCTGCTCCTGCACATGCTTTCTGAAGGATCCTCAGCGGAGGGCACTGGAAACTGCTCGCACATTCGTATTCATGCCCAGCGCGGCACACACGGACCACAGCCGGGCCCAGAGCCGCTCGCCTGGCGCCGCCCGCCTCTGGCACTGTCTCCGGTGATGCCTCCGCTCCCGCCAACAAGTCCAAGAAATAGAAAAACATAAAAAGCTATTGTCCATGTCCGGTGAGAAATGAAATGCACTGGACCAAGTATCACAACTTCCTTAAAATAATACAACACTTCATCACTTTTGCATCTGGATCCCGCTCATGGTTTGCAAAGTCATAAAGCTGGAGATCAGCGTGGTGAACCAGCGCTGCTTTGTTCTATTTAAATGCGTTCCTTTAAAAAAGCAATTTATTAGAAGCTCTCCATGGTTTCACCTTATCTGAAGCACTCAATTCAGTTCATCTCCTGCTTTGCTTTGTACCGTTGGAGGCTATCGGAATATTGGGAGCAAAGTATTAATAAGAGAACATGCCCTGGGGCTCTGGTCTGTGAAAACAGCTCCTGAATCACAATGTGGCCACAACCCAAAGTTTACCATGGAGAGCAAGAATTCATGGCATCTGCAGTCATTCTTTGGCTTACTTGCAGGCCCGTCCATCACAGATTTGGTTTAAGCTCCTAAATTATAGACAAAGCCTTTCGTAGAATGCCCGGTAGTATTATACCAGCAAGTCCCCTCTCTCCCCTAAAATGCCGTCACTTCCACTACAATGGAAACTGTGGGTAGGGAAGAATGCGGCTTAGTTTTTAAGGAGGGACTAAAAGAAAAAAGAAATTTCCCACTTTTAAAGGAGTACGTATTTCTACCTCCAGGAAGGCTGTAACGAGTGATTTGGTAGGCGAGAAAAAGGCCAGACTTGCCCCTATTCCCTGAGTATTGGTTGTGGATGACCTAATCATGCCAGAATCCCATCTCCTTCATCAAAATGCGTCCCCAGAATAAGTCTCCACCGGCTCTACCCTCAAGCCTTCTCAAGGGAAGAAAGAGAAATGGACTGCTCAAGACGTTTAAGGCCTCAGGAAAGAAAATTTTCTTCTCATCTGTAAAATTATAAATTAAGACCTCTTCTAGCTGACAAGGTGCAGGATTCCTGAGACTCCTGGCCAGTCAATGATGCCAGGTGTTGGGACGGGCAGGGGAGATCCCAGTAAGAGCTTTGGGCAGCAAAAATAGCCCATCCAGGTGCCTGAGGACTCTTGTGGTTAACATCAACCGATTCAAGATCCCTTCGTGCAGATGCAGATTAAGTCTTTAGTAGATGGCAGTGGATGGAAAGCCCAGTGCTTGGCACATTGATGCTTAATGAACGGGCATTCCTTTGCCCGACTGCTCGATGGACTGACTTGCTCTTGGTATAGGTTTTTATTCAGCTCAACAAATCGGCCAATCTGTCCATGGAGTTTCAAGTTCACAAGCACATCTCATCCCACCCCATTCACATCTCCTCTGTAATTCAGGCATTTCCCAGACCCGAGTTTTCCCTTCTGTCCCCTGTATAAGCAGGAGGGAAAACATCTCAAAATGAGATGTGAAATGGATGAATTAAAACGAAAAATACTACCCTAAGCAAAAGAAGCAGGTCACAAAAGGCCACATACTGCATGGTTCCATTTATATGAAATGTCCAGAATAGGCAAATCCGTAGAGACAGAAAGTGGATTAGCAGTGGCCAGATTTGTGGTTGCTACGGGCATGGGGTTTCTTTTGGGGGTGATGAAAATGTTCTGGAACTAAATATCTGGAATTAGACAATACTTATGACTCTGAATATACTAAAAACCACTGTATACTTTAAATGGGTGAATTTTATGGAACCTAGATTATATCTCAAAATTTTTATTACAGAATGCAAAAAAAAGGGCATTATAATGATGGAAAGAATTCTAGGGAAGGGAAAGGACTTGAATTTCAGTCTCATTGGTTCTGTGGTCTTAAGCAAATTGCTCAACCTCTCCACAACTCAGATTTACCAACTATCAAATTAGGATGTTATCTCACTGTGAACATTTTAGGCTAATTATGAGAATCCTACTATAAGGAATTCAAGGTTACATTCAGGATCTCTCTCAACCTGAGGACAGAGGAAGTCATGTGCAGAGTAACCTGGACTAACATACCTAGGCTGGTCTTCAGAGGCAGATACAGATTGTAGATGAGGCAAGTTCTGATGGGCATTCTGGCAGGTTTCTCCTTTTAGGATTGACTCTTAAAGGTGGTTATATGGACAGCATTTCCCCCTGTCTTGTGTCTCACAAGAAAACAGGTAGCTTGTTTCTACATTTTGCAGGGAGGAAGCTCAGCCCGTGGGAATGGGACACTAAGTAACCTCTTTAAAGTTACCAAGCCTGGGAACCTGGGAACAGGGATGTTCTCTCTTCCAGTGGAGCTGAGTGCCTTTCCCTCTCAAGTACTAAAAACAGGAGTTGGGGGCTTGACTCCTTCTGCATGGTGTGCTGATAAACCTTGGCCAGAACTGGGCATTAGAACCTGAGTCATTCAATCATTCTAAAAACTTGAAAGAAAAAAAAAAGAAGTTGCGGGGCGTGAAAAGATGAGAAGGAGGGACAGAGGACAAGGAGATAGAGAAAAGGAGCAGGAGGCAGGCAAGAAGGAAAGAAGAAAGCAAGGGTGGTGAAAGGGGGAGAAAGGGAGGAGGCAGGCTGCGGAGCCAGATCTTTTTTATTTCGGGAATATACAAGGGAAGCAGATTTCCTTTCCAAAGTTCAAAGGAAATGGTGTGTTTTGTTTTCATACTCCGCTCCCCTTTTCACTTGGGAAAACCCCCCAGCTTTGAAGCCTCTGTGTTTAAACTCATTAAGAAAACCATCAATGATGGAAGCTTTCATGAAATTGTAGCAGGAGGAATTAGTGTTATGGGAGAGCTGGATCAATCTTCAAGCATTTTATCTATGGAGATGGGAGGTCCACCTTGGCCGCTTGTTCAGCTGGAGAGTTAACATAAACAAATGTTTCACTTACTGGACAGTCCAAGGGACTAATGATACACTTGATAGTTACTCTCTGAATACTTCCTCAGCAGCCAGCTCTGCCTGCCACCTGAAAAAGATGGATGCTTCTTGAGGACTAACTGAACAAACTGACTGGCAAAGTGTCCCGCCCCGAAGAGAGAGGTGTTCTTTTAGTGGCCTACTGGAAAGGAGGCAGTGTTATTGATATGCACTGCACAGAAGCTTCTCCTGTGTAATTCATAGCTTGATCGAGTTTGACACGGAAACCTTTAGAGCAGGGCTGTGTTAACATTTGAGAACTTTCTTGGCATCTGAATCTTTTTTATGTTAAAGTTTTACAACCTGTTGGAATTTCCTTCACAAAATTAAAATAGGGTGATTGGCTCTGGACTTGTTTCTTCACTTCATTCTTAGTGGCCAGTCTGTAGCACATGTGATTGATTCCAAATGGATTGGAGGGTGAAAAAGGAAGGACAGCAGGTGGGATCCAGGTCCTAGATGACAGGAGAGAAGAGGTAGGAGAAGAAAAGATATGGGGTAGACAGGGGACGTTGGGAGATGATCAGATACTACTGGTGCTCTTAGCAAAATTGTTCTGGGGGAAAAAAGGTTAGAAAAGGTCTTTGTGCCTACATTATAAGATAGATTAGGTAATTTATGATCTGAATGTCTGCAAAGGAGGAAGACTTAGTACTTTTATTTTTCTGATACAAATTATACAGGTGTGGATGCAAATCTATACAGGGAAAATGTAAAAAAAATTCACACATATGTGGATATGCCATTGTGTGTGATGTGTATGTGTACTTTACGTAAATGATTCCACGTATAAAGGAACTGTGATATAATATTATTGATTAGCAGCACGAACCCTTCTTCCTGCCAAGTCTACCCCAAGGACAAACTTGAGCCTATTATTTTAAATTATGGGGAAATTAAGCAGTGCAGAGACACAAGAAAAGATGGTGGAAATGGGAAGCTAACCATACAGCCTCACAGCAGATGACTGACTGTTCTGGGGACATCAGATCCTCACTTGTTAGCCTTTTTTTAGCTCATGAGGAAAGAAAGCATAAAAGTAACCCATCCAAGGCATGGAACCATCCTTGCCCAACTTCATGGGCAACTAACTAATCCAAAAGGAACACAGCCATTACTTACACAGCCATAATGTAGATGCAACATGGCATATAAATCAGTAACTCTTGTATCGCAAAACAGACAAATAGATTAATGCATGTTGCAAAGGATGGGTGAAGAGATCGATTAGGTTACTGATTCAGACCATGAACTTTCTCTCAGTATACTGCATTTAACTTTTAAATAAGGTTTAGGAGAACCTGTAACATTTTGCTCACTGACAGAGCTATATTTTACTAAGGGCAGAAATTGGCTAGTCTATAAAAATTAAATTATGCCCCTTTCACTGTATCTAGTCAAGAGGAAAAACTCTAATTACAAGATTGCACTGTCAAACAAATGCAAATTCACATTCTTTATATCCTGGTTTAAAAATTCATACGGGGGGAGCTTCTATTCTGAAATGAGAATCAATATTTGAAATATTTTTCGGAGTGCAGAGATAAGCAAGAGTAAAAGGAATGTCATTATCACGGATGCTGGTAAGCAGATGCTAACTCATTAAGAGCAGAACTTGGGAGAACAAGTCATTCCTTATGCAAACATTTAAATATCAATTAGTAAGGACAATGGAAGAAGGCTTTCCTTCTCCACAGCCCGGTGCCTTATTACTCCAGAAATGACCAGAGGGAAAAAGAGCAGTGGGAAATAATCTCTGCACCTAATAGGAATGCCACCCTGGGGGATAGGTAAAGGTTAATTTTAAATGTACTTCCCGACTGAAAATCAAATGTACCTGCCTCAAAATTCATAAGAGCTGAGTTTGCAGACTTAATCCAGAAAGGACTAACTAAAGGCCCGAGCATATTGCATTGCCGGTATTTTTTTTTTGGAAAGAGAATGCCTTTCATCACTGCTTAATGTCAAACTTGGTTGGTTCATTAAAATCTCTTCGTCTGTTAAAACCGTGCTTTTCCTAGACCTATGAAAAATGCCAGTCCATATAGCGCGAGGCTTTAAAAATCCTACTGGTTGGTTCTCATATTAATATGCATTTTGTGGCCTGTCCAGTTAACCCATTCACTAAACGTGTGGGAATATGGTGGACATGAAGACCATCTAAACCTTTAGCACTTTGCCTGAATTCTCTTCTCAGGCCAACCTTGGTGGCAGGTTTTCCTATATAAGGTGCTGGCTGAGGAAAGTAGGTGCCTTTTGATAATAGTTAGCTGGTGGACCAGGTGTGTAAATTTTGGGGCCCGGTTTCCATCCTCTGGAACCCAAAAAAAGTCGGTCCAGACTTAGGACATCCTAGAGTCACTTGAGGAACTTTAAAGGGACCCATGTCTGGGTATTTGACAATCTTAGGGAACTGGCTTGCTTCTTCAAGGGTGAGGGGAGGCAAGTGGATCTCAACAAAACTTCCAGGACGACTCTGATCTGCACTCTTAACTCTGAGTCACTGGGCCCTTTCAGCTCTAATGCATTAGGATTCTGAGAACAATTGGTTACTAATCCAATGAGCATAATTCTGACTTTGGTTCCTAACAGTCGCATGTAACAGATGTGATTTTCTTTCCCCAGAGTGGCAAAACGAACCTGCAGAATTAAATGCTGGTGGGTTGGGGCCTGGGGGAACAAGGGCTGAAAAGAGGACGACCAGATTTCCTGACCTGCTCTCCACAGAGCGCCCAGGAAAGGACCTGCTGCATAGGAAGGCGATGACTGCACCACCTGTGGTCCCCGCACAGTCAGATCCTAGTTTGGCTCTCCATCCCCACCAGCGCCAGCAAGGTTAAGTGTCACTTACATTGACTAGTCTCACCACTGCATGGAGATGAAAATGGGAGAGCCTTGGAAGTATCACTCTCCCTCCCTCCACATTGCTCTTTTGACGGAGGAATGTGCATTTGACTGACTTCTACTGAATTCAGACTTAGAATGTGCGTCCCTCCCCTTCTAACAGGATTTTCCTTGGAGTTCCTCAGCTGTTTCCATTTTTCCATTTTTCTTGTACCCAAAGTACAAGAAATGTTCTTGTTGAATGTAATGCTACATGAATGCTTGGTTTATCAAGTGCCGAAAAGGCCTTGTGTAGCAGGAAATATAAGTGGGCTGGCGTATGGCGTTCTTTACCTTCTGATTCTAGCACTTTCAAGTGAGCTATTGCGTACTGTATCATATTGTAGCTTTTAGGGAAGAAAGGAATGTTGTTTAAGAAAGAACATCACTGTTGTTTTAAAATACAAGTAGCAGGGTACTGCCTTTGATTCAACTATTTTAAGTCCTTGTTTTCTCAAACTAAGTGCTTGCTGTTCCCAAATATGCAAGAATAACTTTTATACCTTTCCCCCCCAACACTTGTTGATTGGCTTTGCAGAAATAAAGTTTAAAAAAAAAATACTGTTGCTTCAGTATTTCACTCTCGGTCCACCCTCTGGCCTTTGACACATGGCTGGAGGAGCCTAGTTTGGAGAGAAGGTGCCCATCTTGATCAATGAAGAGCAACTTTAGACCTCTAGCCCATAAAGACGGGGTGCTAAAGGTTCCCGTAGATAAGGTCGGCATTACAATGTCTGCTCTGCCTTTTTTTTTTTTCTTTACGCAAAGCTATTTGGAGGAGAGAATAAAGCAAGATGGAAAATGGCACTTTGAAAATGGAGTGTGTGGTATTATCAAACATGTACTTCTAGAGAGGAAGAAATAGCTCTCTGAAAAAAAGGACGCCTCATTTGGCTGTAGTTTGGTTCCTATCTTTTTCTTTGTCTCAACAATATCCCAGCTGATAAACATGATATCCGGATAAGAAGTGGCCTAGAGGAGCCCAAGGAATTTCCTAATGTGTCCAGGGCTTAGCCCTATTTTTTCCTGGCTCTCAACTACTGCCTTTAAGAAAGCTTAAGAAAGAAATCCTTGAAAAAAACCAAAACAAAACAAACCATGAAAGTGTTGAGAGTGATTCCGGCTGAAAGTCCCGCAGTTCCTCTAGTAGGAGGGCACATTTTGCTCAGGTTAAATGCTCAGGCATGAAATCCAAGCAAAAAAAAAATCACAGCTATCACAGAATCATCACTAAATTTTGTTTTGCTTTTGTCATAGCCCGAATCCCAGGACAAACGACAAAACAACGCGTGCTGCTCTTCTCGGGTCAAGTTATTCTCGAGAGCAGGTGGGTCTCAGACTTCCCGAAAGGGCAATTTTGGTGGAAAGAAACCACACCTAATGACCTAGAAAGAACAGCTTTTAAAACCGTGAACGCACACCGCATCATGGCACAGTGACGAACTCGCTCTCTGCTCCTCCAACATCCCTGTACTTGGCAACGGGGCATTTCCAGGCCCTTCTCGGAGAAGCAACTACTTTTCCAAGGTGCTGCCTTGAAAGCTGGAGCCCTTACATTCTTTAGCTAGTGGATTAAGAAAATCACAGATTTAATCCCTTCAACCAAATGCTCTGTGGGTCCCATAGTTCAGCAAAGTAAAGGGGAGCAGCTCTTTGGTTCAATTCACATCAGTCACCACATAACGCTATTTCCCCTATTTTTATTATCTTGAAAACAGCAAGGTCTCTGTTGATGGGTTTGACCTTGGAACGAAGTTCCAGTTCCACCCATTTCCCCGAAGTTTCAGGTGCACTCTGATTTCTTGTAACACTACTGGAAGGGGCTGGGGAAGTCGAGGTCAGGAAGACCCTGGTCAGCAGGAGTTAAGTGAGGTCTGCTCTCCCAAGACCCTCTTCTCTGCACCACAAAGCCCAGCACCACTCCTCAGCCAGCAAGCAGCTAAGCTTGTGGGGCTGGAAACTATATTCCTTTGAGCAATCTTAGCAATTTGTGCCTGGAATTTGATGCAGTAGCTCTAAAATTAAATAAAGATCCTGTAGTGTTCTTCTAAGAAATATGGCGTGGCTCTATGACAAAACACATTTTTCAAGCTCTGACCTCTGGGAACTTCAACTAGCTTCATATTTCAGGCTGACATTGCTCACAGGCTACTGTCTAGTTGCCCAAGCAGAGCTGGTTATCCATATATTTTCCACCTCCTGATCAGCCTTTAGCAGAGGGAGGTGAGGGGAGTAAATAAAAAGAGGAGAGACACTAATTTAAATGCACTTCCCCTCCTGAGTCCCTTGGGGAGAAGCCCTGGTAATTAACTCTAATGAGATTAAAGTAACTTGGAACTCTTCATGTTGCCAGCTCTGTAAAAGTAAATTTGTGATAACCAGTGTGTGTGCATTAAATCAAAGTCAGTCCCCTTTCCTGTAATGCAGTGCCCCCCCCATCCCCCAACTCCTTTCGCCTGGCCGAGGCTGGCGAGGGGTGGAGGCTACCGACTTCTTACCCGCACTTTGCTCCATCACTTCTTTCTGACACATGTCTTGAACATTCACCGTGCAATTCACGATGAACTCGGGGGAGGAGCAGTCGTTGTTCAGCTGGAATTCTTCACACTGATAACACTGGATTTGCAGCGCAAAGCCTGTGGGGACAGACGCAGTAGGTTCACAACCAGCTCCCACCCCCCACCCCCCATCCCGAGACTATACCGGAAACCGCGATCCTCCTCTGCCCCAGCCAGCCTGATCCCTGGGGTGCTTGGTCTCCACGTAAGGCGGCTGTGGCTGACGCCGGCAGGGGGCGGCGCGGATACCGAGGGTCCCGCAGGATACAGCTGAATTCTGGCTGCGACCCCTGGACCAATGTTCCCGAAACAAAGAGCCCATCCTACCCCACACCTGGGCTCCCCCACCCCCGGAAGTTGAAAGGACGGGTACACAAGCCCAGAGTGAAGTAGCTCCAGAGACATGCTTCAGCTCCAATATACAGCAAAGGATTTGCGTAATTGTTAATTGGTTACAAATTACTTAATTACTATTTTGGCACCATTTGCGACTGTATTCGCAGACGCCTTTTCAGGTTTAATTTTTGTCGTCAGCGTTCCTGTGCTGTGGCTCCGAGGCTCCCTCGGTGTGGCTACGCGACCACCCAGGAACCCCGGAGGCAGTGCCGGACGCCAAGAGGGGCTGCGCCGCGAGTTCCCGGCCTTTCTTCGGGACAGTCCCCGCAGCATTAGGGGGGACCACAGCGTGTACAAGGGGCGTGCGTGTCTGTGTCTGTCGTGTGTATGTGTGCGTGCGTGTGTGTGTGTGCGCGCGCGCGCGCGCACCCCGAGCCGCGACACAACAACCATGTCTTCCTGGCTCTCAGGGCAACCGTTTGGCTAGGGTCCCCGGTCGGAGTCCCAGCTCTGCGGCTCTCGTTCGGGAGCTGTTCGCTTAACTGGGAAGAGTGAGACGTTTTCGCACCCCTCATCGCCCGTCTGCTCTGCTTGGATCTAGGAGCTCCAGTCTAGACCTAACTCCCCCTGCTCCGACAGACAAGCGCCGGACCCCGCGCTTCTTCCCATCTCCACGTCGGTTGCGCTCTAAGCGCAGCAACCCAGCTCCGGAGCGCCCGGGCCACAGGCTTGCCCAGCGCGCAGCTCACCTGTCGGCGGCGCCACTCCCGCGGGTTGCTGGAGACACCTGGTAACTTGGCGGGGTCAGAGGGCTTCATCGCCCCTTCTCCCTCGGCAAATCCCTGGCACCGCTCAGACCCTTCCTCCTCCCCAGCTCTGCTTCCTCTCCCGACCATCCAGCCCGAGCATCTGCAGCTCGAGTCCCGCAAATCCGCTTCTCCCGCCTCTCCTCCTGCAGCGCGGGACCTGGAGACTTTCCCATCTAGCGCCTCTGGGCACCAGCACCAGCCGCCGCCGCTGCCAAACTCCTGCTGGGCAACCCCTGCGCAGCTTGGGCCCGGAGGTGGGTGCCCGGGGGGCGAAGGGACGGGCGGGTAGATGGGGTGTGAACGCCTGGCGGGGCTGCTGGCCTTTTCGTTTTCTTACCTTGAAACAAGAACAATCCGCAAAAAGTTGCTGCGATGCCGAGGACCCACATCCTCCCGGCGCCGCGTAGCCGGGAGAGGGCAGGCGCATCAGAGGCGGCGACCGCGGCGGAGGCTGTCGGGGCCGCAGCGGCTGTGGCTGCCGAGGCTGCTGGGGCCCGCGCTCCTGCCTCCGAGGCCACCGCCACAGCCAAGAGGAGCCGCAGGTGCCGCCGGCGGCGCCAGCATCGCCCGGGCCCGGGCTCCCGGCTGCGGGTCGCCGCTCCTCCCGCTGGCGCTCCGGGGCAGAGCGCGGCGTCTCCGGAGTTGGCGGCTGAGACTGGAGGAACTACTGGCGAGCCGAAGCACCCAAAAAAGTCTCGTCTCTTCTCCCCACCTCCCACTCCAGGCACCACGTGACCGCTGCCGAGTTGCGGTGGGGGTGGCGGGCGAGGAAGGCTGGGACCGTCTTTTCACGTCTCCACCCCCTTCCTATCGCCTTCCTCTCCCGCCTCCGCACGTCCCCAGGACAGGGACGCCAGGGGGAGAGGGAGAGTGTAGTTTCCCAAGGTTGGGAGGCTGGGGATTTGGAAAACATGAGGAGGGCGCAGCAGGTGCCGCGGGGACTGGCCGGGCGCTGACTGCGGGACCTGCGAGGCGGGGTCGAAAGACTGCGTGCTCTGCTGGGCCCTGCGCCCCCCGGGGCTGTCCACTCCGTTGGGGTTGCAGCGACTCTGGCAGTGGGAGCCCGGTGTCAGGGGCGGCTGGCTGGAGGGGGACGTGCTCCCGTGCTCCTGGCAAAGTTGCACACCTGCAGGCTCCCTGAGGTAGCCGATGCAGCTGCGCCCTTTTTATTTTTCCCTCGGAGAGGCCCCTCATTCATGTCGGGGCTTGGCTTCAGCTGCTGCAGGGTTGTCGGGGTGTGGTGAGGACCCTGCCGCGCGACCCGCGCGTTCGCCCGCCCAGAGCACTCCTTCCGCTGCCTGAGCGCACAGCTGGAGAGTGTAGTGACACCGCAAACGGTAGCCTAGCTTAGGACACAGTGGTTCCCGGGGACAACTGTCGCGAGTTCCCACCAGAAAGCAAATCGGGGTGAAGAAGGGAATTGCTCTCCTCTCTCCCTTTTCTCCAAAAGCTCGGGCATCTTCATCCTGCTCGCCTTAAAGTCACGGGTTATTAATACATACTCCCGTGTCCTCTCCTGTACCGCGCCTTCACAGCCCAGGACTAAGCCTCAGGCTGCCCGGGTCCCCGCTTTTAAGCCCCCGCCCCATTCCCACCCTTCTCAGTCAAGCGACCCACCTCGAGTTCTCCTGGGACGCCAGGGTGCTAAGTTCGCCTTCCTTGGAGCCAAGCCTTGCAGCAGGTGGTGCGGGAGCCTCTGCGCCCCCGTCCTGGATCCCGCACGTTGCCAACCCTGTCCCCTCAGTCCCTGGGGAGAATCCCTCTGTGGAAATAGCTTCATAAGCTTTGCCTCTCTTCACCCTCCTACGCTTGGGCCACCCCCTGGAGGAAGCTCTCTCAGGCCAGGACGCTGATTATTTATTTCCCCATCTTGCCAGCAGAGCAGGTCTGGAAATGGGCTTAAATGACTTTCTTGTAATTCCTCTGCAGAGATCGTTCCGTATCTACCTCAGGCTCCTCTTCCTTTGCCCCCCTCTTCCTTTCATTTCTAGTTGGTTAACCCCTTGGGGAGACTGAATGCTTTGACCATCACCCGCTTGTCTGCAGACTCTGATCTTACAATTGCCTGAATTACTATCTCTGGAGTAAAGGGGCCAATTTATTTATTCCTTCCCAGAATTGATTATTGTAGCACGTGTGAGATTCAAATAACTGGGCCAAAGGGTTCTTGAACAAGTTCTTTTAAGATTTCAGAGGGTGAAACTGTGATATGACTTTTATTCAGAAATGAAACAGAAGAATTTTTAGAGGTCTGAAAGACAATGACACTTTACATAATTTTCATTTAAGATAACAAAATTCAGTATAACAAATTGCACAAATTAACCAAATAACACTGATTATACAATGCTCTTTTAACAAATAAGTGTGTACTGAAGTAACCATATAGATCCTAAAAATATTTCTATTAAGCCTAGTTTACAAGCTCCTGTACAAAAGCAGTTATAAATAGTTCACATCTAGAAAAAATACAAATAACCTTTAAAATAGAATTTATCCTCACATATAAACAGACTTTGTAGAAAAAAAAGGATCTTAAAAAGTATGAATTTTTTTTTGTAGCACCAACCATTCATTTCATTTTTTAAAAAGTGAAAGTTACAGATAAGAATTTGGTTTCATTTCTAGATTGCCCAGATTTTAATAGAGCAGGAAGATAAAAAAAAAATCAACAAATACGGTTAACAATCATAAAGAAGCACTAAGGAGAAGAGGATGTAAGGAAATGTTTGGAGGGAAAACCTGCTGTTGAAAATAGAATTAGGTCACTTCTGATCCACTTCCCTTCACATCAGTGTCACCCTTTGAGTACCTGTTACATTTTTCAGTGGAAGCAGAATTACGCTTCCTACCGGAACTTGAATCTCTCTGGCAACAATTGTGAAATTGCACTGGTATTAATGTTCCTATCACTTTGAGACTATGAGTTGGAGATGACCAGGAGCCCTCTGGTTTTTGGCGGGGCCATTTTAGCTTTACAGGGTGTACCCACAAACAATTTGACTACTAGGACAGTGAAGTCAAAGGACACCTTAGCTGGAATTTTTAAAAAATATATTATCAACTTCTAACACTTAGTACGTCATTTCAAGAGCATGGCACGGATTCAATTTATTGCTGCCTTTTTTTTTTTTTTTGGCTACAAATATAATTTCTTTTCCAAAAATTTACAACTTCTGTACAAGTATTCAAAAAAAGTGCAAAATTAAGACTTCTGTATTCTGGGTGTGTTTACATTTCATCCTCATGACACACAACAAATGGAGCCTATCTTTATTGCCCTGTCAGAGAAGGAAGCTCCCATGGGCTGCTTGCTGTGAATCTGACAATGCAGTCTCTGGTGTTGCCAGGCTTTATTGCTGCTGTCTCTATTCCCCTCCCCACACCCCCCTGTTGCTTAAGTGCTCCATTTTCAGCTCACTAAGAAAAAAAAAATTAAAAAAGGTCCTTTATACATCATTCGAACCCTGACTTGCACAGGAAGAGAAGCTATCATATAAAGAATCACTCAGTGATTCCAAATTGTCTACCCCAGGCCTATCTGAGCTACTCAAAGATGCTTCTTCATTTTTTTCTTTTTCTTCCTTTTGTCCTTCAACCTTGTTCAGAGAGTTCTTCTCTCTTTCTAGCAAAATCATAGTTTTGCTGTTATATTTATTGAATGACTCCAGGGAAATTTTAGATAATCTATTCTCAGGATCTTCTTTTGTTTCTTCAACTTGTTTCAATTTCTGCAATAAAAAGACGAAAATATTAGAGACATATTTCTTGGGAAAATCAAGTTATTCTATCCAATATTCAATTATTGTCTGCATAACGTGCAATTTAAAGGGATAGAGAGAACCTACAAGTCTTTAACAACCTTCTAGTATAATTAAAGGTAATAATAAAGACAATTTTAGGGATAAATCAAGACTGTAATCATTTTACTGAGATAAATAGGTCCCGATTTGCAAACTGGTAAAGTGCCACTTAATTTCATTTTAAATGGATCTGCTTGAAATTTGTTCAGGTAAAGTGCCTTATATGTCTTCATCAAAGTTTCAAACTCCTCTCTTTTCTTACTATTATTGGTTGTCTTGTTTCTAAATATGGATAGGTACTGAATTTCAGCCAGAAGTTGGGACTGTATAGGGAAAAAAAGGTATACAATCCCTTAAGTTGCCATGAAGTTTCAGTACCTGATAGACTTGTCAGAAGCACTGTCATCTGTTTTGTCCCTTTACAAGTCCTAAGATATTTGCAGACCTGATCTCCAGGTCTGTGGGTGTAGATTCCAGGAAGCCCAAGGGCCTAAGAAAACATAGTAACACTTCTGCCCATTCGTAATCTCTCCCCTCCAGGAGATTCCAGCCTGACCAATTACCAGATGTCTCTAGGACTTTCTAGAACACGGCAGTCATACATAATTATTCAATTATTGTAAGTAAACTCTGTAAACCAATGCTTTTCCTTTCTTCTTTTCCTCTTTCGGGCAAAAATTCTATCCAAACACCAGGAGGAAGTAGGGACAGGAGCTTAGATGTAATAATAGCTACCATTTATTAAGCATCCATCATGTAAAACTCATGAGATATATTTTCTCTAGAAGCATTTTCACAGGGGACTTGCAAGTTACACGTCCTCATTTTAAAGACAAAAACACGGCTCAGAGTGACAGAGTTATTTGCCCAAGGTCACTCAGCAAGTGACGGGAACAGCAAGTGAACAGGATTGGAATTCCAGGCTGGCTGCCTTCCATGCTCTTGTTCCTGCTAAACCATGCTCTTATGTAATAAAAGACAAGATGTCTTTTTTTTTTTTTTTTTTTTCATTTTGCCTCCCAAATATTCCATTTAAATAACTTGGCAGACCATCTCTATTGCTATTGTCCCAGACTCAGGCAAATGCAATTCTCTTCCCCAACCCATCCCCCACATTGTTATGCTGGATGCACAAAGATAAAATGAAGAAACTGTGTTTTGATCCAGGGAACAACACACGTAGTCAAAGCCTCTGATTCTCATATGCTAAATATTTAATAGAAAGAGAAAAGAAAAAGATATGGCAGTGGATGGCTTTAGTGTCCCAAAAGCAGACTGAGACACAGTTTCTCTTTCCTTTATGGAAATGGCACAATTCTTTAGGAATATTTAAAAACCATCCTTGGAGGGTGCTTATTTCATTCTACCATTAACTTAGAGGAGCATTACTCACAGAGTTCATTTTCAACCTCAAATGGCTGCCTTGAAACCAGACACAAGCTAAGGAACAGATCTCTAGGTGCTTCCAGAAGAGTGGCTCCATAATTAAGACTAACACCATGCAAAAGCCCTTTTTCATACCATGCCAATTTTTAGACTTAAAAAAATTTCATTTATTTATTTGAGAGAGAGAGAGCAAACCTGAGAAGCAGGGGCAGGGAAAGGGAAAGTGTATCTCCAGTACACTTCAAGCTAGTTGTGAAGCCTGACTCAGGGCAGGGCTGGATCTCACCACCCTGAGATCACAACCTGAGCCGAAACCAAGTGTCTGACATCAACCGAGGGCACCACCCAGGCACTGCTCCTAGGCATTTTTAATAAAGAGTTATACACAGTACAATACTAAAAATACACAGGGAGCCGGAAATGTTTTGATGTACCAAATGCCGGTAAATAAAGGACTTTAACGGTAATTTTCTCCTCGCCTGAATATCTCTTTCCTTTTTCTTTATTCAAGAAGCATGAGCATTTTCGTCGCCTTTTTCTGGTCACAAATGGATCTCAAATTCATTCCATAAACACTTACTAGAGAAGCGAACACGATGCAGGGGGAAGGTGTTGGTGTTGGGGATAGACAGCAGCATCAAATTGCCAGGTGTGGCCAAGGGAGAAGTTGAGGCTCTGGAGGCAGAAACAGCTGAGCTTTGCCCTTTAACTGGCTGTGTGAGCGCCCTTGAGTTTCCTTCCTCAGGTGTAAAACGGCCATAAGACACAACTATTTCAGGATTGTTGCAAGTAGTCGAAATAGAACACCTTGAGGCCCAACACACACTACTAGACGCTCAATAAATGGTACAATAAATAAATAAGAGTGAGGCAGGATTCTTATTCCGGACAGTGTTTTTGAAACTGTCCTCCAGGCCAGAAGCACTAGCATCATGGGGGAGCTTGTTAGGAATGCAAAGTCTTGAGCCCTGCCTGGACTTACCACATCAGAAATGCTGAGGCCCTTGGGGAGCCTGGGTGGCTCAGTGGGTTAAAGCCTCTGCCTTCGGCTCAGGTCATGATCTCAGGGACCTGAGATTGAGCCCCGCATCGGGCTCTCCGCTCAGCAGGGAGCCTGCTTCCCCCTACCTCTCTGCCTGCCTCTCTGCCTGCTTGTGATCTCTGATCTCTATAAACAAATAAATAAATGTTAAAAAAAAAAAAAATGCTGAGGCCCAGCAAATGCATTTAACAAGCTCCCCAGGTGACTCTGGTACATGTGAAAATTTGACAATCACCTAGTCTGGAAGAACCTGTGGCTTGGGAGGGCCCACAAACAGATGGTAAGTATAATTCAGTGTATTGAAAGACCCACTGTGTCGGACATAAATAGTGCGCCATGTTTTCCACATGTTTCATACTTGTTGCTTTGTTTCCTCAGTCGATTTTAACAAAGGCCTACAGAGGTGACGAAAAGGAAGGAATGGCCCCGTAAGAAAACTCACATGGCCTTCTTACTCTTGCTTTTATTTTCATGGTTTTTAATGAAAAGTGGGTACAGAGATATTTCTTGGCTCTAAGAACTAGATCAGTCCAAGAGGGCCAATCCAGCCGCCTGGCATTTAGCCTCAGTGTTGGGGAGCGATGGGGAGTGGTGAGGACTGGGGTCAGCTCAAGACCATGTGTCTGTTCTAGGGACAGGAGCAGCTAATTGTCGCCATGCAGAAACGTGGGTCCAGAGCTTCGGATTTTGAAGAGGAGGCCATCCATCTAGAACAATACTTGCTCATGTTTCAGATCCTCTGATGTTTAACTAATTTGCTTATATTAAGAAAAAAAACAAAAACAACAGCCCCAAACCCCCCTCTGTATGTCAAACGGCAGTCTTTGTATTTTTTGAACTTCTGAGGTAGAGAAGATATTTTATCCATTTACGTCCTGCCTGACCTCCTCCTCCCCCCACCAGCCTTCTCCCTAGGGGCCTCGCCCCTTGCTCAGTCACCAGTGGATTCTCAGTGGAGACTTGACGGGTTCAGTCCTCTCAAGCATCGGCAGGATCCCAACGGTTGGCTACGCCAGGGGTCCTGACAGCTAAGAATAAAAGCGCAAAAGCATCTTACTTCCCTGCCTTCAATTAGAAGCATAGCAAGCTGGATTCAACATTGTCTTGTCAGATCCCGGGTGTTTTAAAAATGTTGACGTTCTCTAACATTTACGTGTAAGATACAAGGAGGGCTCGAGGTCACCCAGTAGTGTGCTAATGATGATCTGTCGAGCGGTAACAAAACAGGGCACATTAGTTTGCAGCCACTGTATGCGAAGGTGCTTTGCAGACTAATCATGGTAATAACAGTTAGTATTTAATCGAGAGCCTGTTCTGTGCAGACACTCTGCTACGCACGACGCACGGATTATCTGTTTTCAGCCTCACATCAGTTCTCTGGGGGGTGGGTGTCCCTAGTTTCTCCATTTGGAGCCAGTCGAGGCTTGAGGAGGTGAAGTCACTTGGTTAAGGGCAAGCGGCAGTACCTGGTGGCCTCTGGGGTTGGCCCCGGGGAAGTCAGCCTGCAGAAGCCACGATCTTCCCCTCATCCCCGGAAAAGAGCTTTACGAATACCAGCCACTATTAAATCTCTCTGAGGAGCATCTGAAGTGAGCATCACAGACCAAAGTCATGAGAAAAAGCCTAGTACAGATTAGTGTTTGACGAGGATTGTGGAGGTTCCCTGGGACACCCTCATTTCCTTCATATATTGTGCCTTCCTGGAATTAGGATAAAATGAATAGCCTACATTTGTCACCTATAGGTGGCAATAGTTGTACAGTTCACTTTCTGGTGGGGCTTTCGATTGCACTTGGGAACAAGGTAGGGATGAACAGGGTGGGAGAAAATATATTTTCCTGTTTCAAATACATAACGTTGCCATAGTCTTAAAATATTTTCCTGCTTTCAGTGTAACCATGGCGTTCTGAGTGATAATTCAAGCCAGTAGATAGTGACACAGTTTGCAGAAATCCCCTGGAAGGAATTATACCTCAATTTAATTCCTTGTAGTCAAACATTAATCAATCAATCAGAGCCATTTACTATGCGACTGGCTTTGTGTGAATAACTGTGTGGTCTTGATTCTCAGAGGCAGTTCTGCAGAGAGGGCTCCTGGAATGATTCTGACAGGGCAAGAGGATGGAGATATACAATGAGACGGGGTCATTCCATGGAATTCCTGTTGCATCTGCCACTGTTCTGTGTCTACTTTAGGGGACAAGAGCTGCTCGAATAGTCTATGTCTCTTGCCCTTTCGGATTCTGTAATGGACAGAATCACTATAAAGACAAGAAAACACATCAAGAGGTTCCTATCATAAGGGGTTCTAAGAACCCCACCCAAACTTGTTAAGTATCACTCAGTATCTGGGTTTTCAATCATACATAGTTTTTATTTCCAGGGACTTCTGCCATCTAAGATTTCACTCAGTCTTACATTGGTCTGGAAGGTGAGGGAGGCTAATGTGGGCTGTACTCTCCCTGGGGTATTTATGGAATCTGTTGTTCACACAAATTCAAATTCAGGGGAAATGTGACCTGGAAACTCAGTTTCCTGATTTTCAACACAGAAATGTATACCATTTTTTAAATTTTTTTTTTTTTAAAGATTTTATTTATTTGAGAGAGAGAGAGAGAGCATCAGAGGGGAGAGGTCAGCGGGAGAAGCAGACTCCCTGCTAAGCAGGGAGCCCAAGGTGGGGCTTGATCCCAGGACTCCAGGATCAGGACCTGAGCCAAAGGCAGTCGCTTAACCAACTGAGCCACCCAGGCACCCCCATATACCATTTGTTTACTTCCACAGTCAACAATGATCATGGAGTAGAGATTCTGCTAGACCAATATCCTGAACACCAGGAAGGATAAAATCGAAGGTGATATGGGCCCTTGCCACAAGGAAAAGATGGGGAGAATGATATAAGGTGGTAGAGAAAAATTCAAGTGATAAACCAGAAAAAAAAAACATATTGTTGATGATATCAGCTTCAAAGAGATCCATGTTACACATGGCTAGCCAGATACTCTTATCCACAGAGGAGAAACAAACAGGAAATTCACAAGATTGTGAAATGGATCAGTGTTATATGATGAAGGCCACTCTTTCTTTCAATCAAGTTTCCATCTGTTGATTGTCTCTTGAAAATATTAGTGAGTACATCTACTGTAAGATGTCAGAAAGAGATTCAGACCTTCTTGTGAAATTCAAGTGTAGCACCGTTCCTCAGCTGGGCATTAATACTTACAAAGAGGATGGCATTTCTAGCACAGATTAGTGTGAACAATACCTTCATCAGCATAGTCTTGTTTCTCTATTGCTATAGAGATTCACGGCCAGTCAGTTCAAGAAGACTCTTGCTAGGAAAATAGCTACATTTGCCAAATGCTCTTACTATGTATCAGGTACTGGGTTGAATGCATTGAGTAAATTATTTCATTTGATCCCTATCATCCCCATTATGTGTACAAATGTATAATTATGTATATATACAGAGTGGAGAGGTGTAAGTACTAGGCTCACACACCTGGTTAGTTAGTTAGGAAGTCAGGATTTAAGCAGAAGTATTCTGACTACAGAATTTGGGATCTTATTCACTATGCACTAGACCAGGTATTTGGAAGCCAGTGTTTAGTTTCCTGGAATTGTGTTAATTACTTTGGTGACCCCTCCATACCTAAGTGTCTTTACATTAAAGTTTTTAGTATCTTCCTGCTCTATAAAGCTCCGTGACTCTAAAATATTCTTAATTGGCTGTCTTCTGTGCATCTCTTATTGGCACAGTAAATAGCTCTCTTCCCCATCTTAGTTCTGAACAAACTGAAGACTAAGATAAAAGAAAAAGGCTGGTGGGAGAATAAAATATCGGCTTTATTAATGAGAAAGCTTACATTGGAGGATGAGGTTTCTCACTGCAAAGAAGTGAGTTTCCTAGTACTCATCCTAGAAATAGTCTTGGTAACTATTGGGGCTGGGGGCAAGTATCTTCCCATAAAGCCTCTCGCATAAGGGAATAAGACAGAAATGCGCTTCTCCTCCTAGACTTGCTAATTAAAGCAGCTACCACTGCTTCTTCAGAGGAGAAGTGAATGGAGGGGATGCCAGAGATGCTAGGAGTGTTACCCTAGGAATTTCCCTCCACCTGCAAAGAAGCACCTGAAATTGGGAAGAAGGGTCCTCACCATGCCCCCTACCACCACCCAACCTTTTTCATTATGTATGATGATGCAGATTTTAACTAGATAGTCATAAGTACTCTAAGGCCAAGAAGATGCAGGAAGTAGCCCTTGGGGGGAGGAGGATCAAGTTTATGAATGTTCTGCCACGTAGTTGTCATGAAAAGTAATTTTTTAAAAAGACACAAAAAACCTCATAGATGACAGTGAGTGGAGTTGTGCAGAGAAAAGTCTTCATGGGCAAAGAAACAGGAGAGAGGTGATTTAGTCCATGTGAAAGACAGAGGAGCTGCCAGGTGGATGCAGATAAATCTAAAAGAGGAGACAGTTTGGCTAGTCCTGGATGTTGGGTTCAAGTTGAAAGTGTGATTTCCCTCATGTCTTCCCTGATGAGCTACTCCTGGGCACTGGAAGGATGGATTCAGGGCAGAGTTTTGTGTTATGCTCTTGCTGTGGGAATGGGGAAAAGGTATTTTAATCCTGGGCTCCTTAGTTGAAGGTCTGTGCACTTTATTTGCTGGGGGAGGGCCAATCTCAAGGGAAAAGATGCCGCTGAAGTCATTTCTCTTTCTTCAGAGTCACTAATCTCCTCTTTAATGCCACCTCTTACTGTACTCCTGGCGGAGCTACTTTCTGAGTGAGACATAAAAATAGATAGAATGACCTTTGGTGAAACAGAGACCCTCCAGACTTTTCTCGAGAGTTGTGGTGCTAACCCTGTTAACCAGGTCAAATTCCAACCCATATAATTACTTTCTCCCAGTGCTCAGTTCCTTTTATTACCTCAACTGGACACATTACTCTTCAGTTGCCCTTCTGAAAAATTAATGTGACAGATTGGTAATAGAGAACTACTCTCTCCCTCCAACCACTGGTTGGGAGATGTGATTCAGCACTTGAGGGCACTCTCTGTTTCCTTACTGGGTTCCTGAAGATTCTTCAGTATCTCCAGGGCAAACTGGTTTTATTAGGCGAAAGAGTAATTTTCAGCTGAGATGTGTTTTTATGACTATATTATTAACTATATTGCTGTTTTTTATCAGGATCAATGACTTTTAGTGACCTTCGCTGGAACCCCTGAACCCAGAGGGAAAAAAGTGAGCTTACTTTTTGGAGGAAAAAAAAAAGGCACAAAGTGAGGTTCATAAGGAAGGAAACGGGAGCTAGAAAATAATACCTTGTAGAAAGGAAAAGAAAGGAAAAGAACTCGTCTCAGAGATAAACAGTGGCCCAAAGGACATTTAAAAACTAGATCCAAAAGGCAGTAGGAAAGAGAAGTCATTTTATCGCACAGATTGGAAATGCTCCCATATATGGAAAATGGGGGAAGATGTGGGACCAGGCATGTCAGTGGGAAGAGAAAAAAGGATCACAAAAAACCGCCACAAATGTAGCTCATGGCAGATGAAGGCATTTGGGAAGAGGAAAGGCATGCAATGGATAAGTCTGGGTAATACTGTTATAGGAACATGCAAAGAACTCAAAGAACTCAACGTCTGTGAGTTCTGCAAACTCCAACGTGAGTGCCATCACTTGAAATGCCCATTCGAAAAGATATTTCTGCATTTTTGTTTTCCGGGTTGTAGATGAATCTACAAATCTAATTTAAAATGTAGGTTGGTCACCTTCAGTAATGCATCAGATGAGATCAATATTGTTCAATTTCTCCAAAAGTAGAATCTGCACTGTTTAAAGCCACCTAGCATCAGGAAAATAAGCCAGCTCATTGATACTGGCCTGTGTAATTAGCTTTAGCTAAATGGAACATGCTTATCTGTGTTCTTAGATTCCTTTTTCTTCTTCCAGCACAATAATATTAACTAAAATTTTTATTCAAGAATGAGAATTGAGCAGGTGCTGGGTTGGGAATTTCTAAACCTGCTTGTTTTACTGTCGGGGTTAATGATTCCTGCTGATGAGAGTGGAAGCATCAAGCCTTTTTTGCCTTTAATTTATAGGCACTATTATGAATAAAAAGAAATATATATGCTTCTCACTTCACTTAAAAGATTGACTAGACCTTTTTCTTTGACGAACTCTTCCAGCATTTCATGTCTTAAGTCTGATCCCTATCCGTCCAGCAAGCTGGGCCATGTCTGGTTTAGATGTCAGTGTGTGTTCAGCAATAGAGAGCCTGTGAGTGTTGTCCGAGGGAAATACAGTATGAAAGGAGACCATCTGTGTATTCTGGGGCCATACAGCTGTTTTCATTTTGGAGTGATAGATGTAGGGCTCCTCTTACAAGAACAAAAGTATACTTATTTGGAGGATCAGATGTCTGTATAAAGATTATACAATTTTTTCCTCCCATGGAAGTTCTCCTTCCAAAGAAAGATCTCCAATACCATCATAATGCTGGTCATCATCAAAGTGTGTCTGGAAAGGCTAAGTTTTTATTATGATGCACGCTGTGAGTGCCAAAGCCTTGGAGAAAATTTTCATGTTATTCATTAACCTATAAAGAGGCAACCGGAAATTACTTCTAATGGAATTTGGTAGATCATTTGAGAGTCACACTATGCTATGGCATCCAATCTATTAGGCACTTTACAACAGCCAGCAGAGTCCCATGGGACTGCCAGGTAAGGTTCGTCCAGGAACACAGATATCCGTGGATGTTAGAGTGTTCACTCTCTTTATGTTTGAACTATTCATCTCCTAATGCCGTCCATGTTTCAGTTTTAGGGCAGGTCAGCCTTTGCTCTGGATGTAGTTTAGTTATTCCCCAAGGATATGTGACATAGTCTTGAAGCCAGGGCAACTGAGAATCAGCACCCATTGATTGATCCTTGTTCTAGAGAGAAGACTCCTTGGTGGGAATTATTCTAAATATTTAGGAACACTGAGCTTTCTATTCTGTGTTCTATTCTAGTTTATTGTGACAATTGTAAAGATGTTCTTATCCCTCGTTACCCAGTAAGCACCGGGGAGGGAGGGTTCTAGGATGGAAGGATGTCCTAGCTGAGAGAATGCCAGTGGAAATCTGCTTTCATTCTGGATTCTGTCCCTTGCTCTGCCACAGTATGACTGTGACACTCATTACTTCAACTCTGGATGCAGATGTTAATGAGTATTTAAACAGAGATAATGCTGCTCTTGCCACATCATTTATTTATTTACCTATTTATTCAACAGATATTAATGAGCATCTACTATGTTCTAGATAGTATTCTAGACACCAGGGATAGAGTGGTATAGGAGACAAAAACTACTAATCACATGAAATACACATTTAAAAAATTCATTAATATGATAGCAATATAGAACAAAGCTTCAGATGTCTTAGGAGATGAATCCTTGAGAAATGAGTTGGAATAATCTATCTAGCCTGCTCTTTGATTCTAATAATGATACTTAGAACACACCTATCTTGTCAATCGCAAAGTTGTGGTATGCCTTTTTGCCCCAATTCTGTTTTTGAGTTAATGCCCTTGACTTGCTTAACTTCTTTTGGTCTTTTTCCATTTTTCATCTGTAACAGCATTTGGGCAAGTGTTTCTCATAGGTTAACTAATTACTATTTCCATTCACCTTTCTTAACCTCTCTGGGCCTAGTTATCTCCTAAATTCAACATGCTTAAATGAGAATTTCTTCTCTTTTCTCTAATTCCACGTTGTTGCAATAATGACCAATTTTTAGAACTTGTGCCTACCCCCCCTTTTTTTAGTTATTCAGAGCTGCTCATTTTGTTTCTATAATAACTCACCCACAGGATCTTTTTCTCTATGAATTCCTGGCCTAAACAGCCAAACTGTCTGTTTGACTTTGAACTTCCGTGTATTTTATAATATAGGCTGTTTTCATATCAATGTCTCACTTCTCAATTAGATCACACACTTCTTGAAGCCACAGATGAGATTTTATCCTGCTTTCTTTTCTCAGATTCTTGACACTATGTATTATATCTCTTGGAGTTGATATTCACGGCGTATCAGTAAAGGTAGTCCCTGTTAGATCTGCTTTTACTACATCATTTCCTCTGGAGCTCAGAGACTTGACCAAGTTTCCTATCATGTCTGCTTTTCCATGACAAAGACACATATAAAATAAGACTAGTTCAGACTTTCACGTGACTTGTGCTAGCACAACCCGCAAGACATACCAGCAGTGTCCTGGCCTCTCAGATGCCTGGTTAGCATCCAGAACCAGGTTGAAACAGGCATGAATGGATGTCTGACTATTGCCTACTTTGGACAAAGCAATTTCCTATCTGTGTCAAGAGCAGAGAGAGGTGCACTCACATACTATGGCATCCTGGTTGGGCAGCTCTGCTCTGTGTCCTCCCCTTTCTTCTGCACCCCCAGCTGGGCGTGGCCAACAGTGGAGTGAGGCAGCAGATGCCCTCACTTCCTGGAAATCCAGGAGGAATAGCCAAGACAATAAAGCTTCTCAGCGGATGAAATGTTATTCAAAAGAGCAGGCCCATGATAGATGGCACAGACATTGGCTCTGTCCTTTTCTTAAATGCTTCCTTTAGCCAGCGAGTGCTGC
The DNA here is from genome assembly GCF_002288905.1 of Enhydra lutris kenyoni. Lineage (NCBI taxonomy): Eukaryota > Metazoa > Chordata > Mammalia > Carnivora > Mustelidae > Enhydra > Enhydra lutris. The sequence continues at coordinate 98,440,465 of NW_019154085.1, read as the reverse complement.
CTCACCTCATTTGAGCCCGGTGGAAGACAATGTGCCCAAATTCCGATTCTTACCTCCTTAAGACAGGGGTGGAGGGGGAGGTCGATGACGTGAGTGACAGTGTAAACACGACAGTGATGACATTCTTAGGGGCAGCAACAAGGCTGACTGTGTAGGCGATAAACCCACCAATATTACTGGGTATATGAAATCATGAAATTAAACTGTAGGGAGATTAAATTACAGGGGACTTAGTACAAAATTCTAGTACCAGGCAGCATGCAATGTTTTTTTTTTTTGTTCTCTCTCTGCCACCTGTAATATATTCAGTTGGCAAACTGACTCCTGCATTATAAAAGGTATTCTCCTCATAGACCACCCAGGCTGGCTCAATGCTATATATGAGGTTTAATTCAGCTATCCCCTACAAAAAAAATAAACTTTTTTCTTGTCTCACATGCACAGAACAATTTAATTTTTAAGGTCATGTAAAAACGCAAGGCATCTTGCTCCGAATGAATCATGTTTGCCCCACGCAGTTGTATAAACACAACTTGATCGCTATGGGAATGAAATGGGGATCGACAAAATCAATAGTTAATTGTGTGACTCAGGGTCTTTCATCTCAGATCTAATCTGTAAAGAAGGGCCAGGGGATGTTTGCTTTTGATTTTCTTAAGATATTATTTAAAACCTTTCTGTCAGGCGGAAGAGTTCACCAGGTCCTCGTATCGTTTCCCTGACTTACTTGGCTTATGAGCAGTCAAGGTCATACTGACCCTGTGGCCCTTCCAGTCTTCACCTTCAAGTTCAGTGTGCTTCTCAGCCAAGCTGCCAGTGCCTCTGGCTGGCACTAATGCCAGACAAACTTTATTGTGAAAATAGCCCGCCATAATCGGTACCAGTCACGGTGGCATTAGGTTGTATCATAAACTACTTTTTGGTTTGTTCACCAGACAATCTATAGTGCACAGCTGTCAGGCGGCCACCTTCACCTCCAACCACATCAGCAACATATTTTGTGCTGTTAAGATGCATGATTTTGTGACATGGCAAGAACATGCGAGTTGAGCCCGTTCAGACAAATACGCTACCGGTTCCAACAATCTAAAAGGGACCAGTGGGAGGGGTGCTGCTGGAACAGAACCCATAAAAAGTCATCCAGTCTCATTAGCCCAAATGGATGAGAAGGGAAGGAGGACAGGCAGGCCTCCTCTGCAAAGGGAATAGTACAATAACATCCAGAAGACCACGGGGCTAACGGACGGACCGCATGGACCCTTGTTATATCACGGCAGCACTAAAAATGTAATGTTTGAACCTCTTTTCCCTTTAAAGTGTAACCTTTCATACAGTAAGTTAAGCCTTGCTCTCTCTTACATATTGTTAGAAGCCTTCATCCCTTTTGGGGACTGAGGGCAAAATAATTCTTGAAATAATGAATCATTTTTCTTTTTTCAGCTTGTCCAGAAATCCCACGATTATTTTGCTGTTGCAGACAATGACCTTCTCAAAGGAGGCCTATCAAACTTTCAAGATAAATAATGAGAGGGTCTCTTTTTCCTGCTTCAAGGAAAAAATTGCATGGAGGGAAGATGTTTGTGAAAGCCTCAATATGTTCGTCCCAGGAAGGGCAGCGGCTCCAAGGGAAACGGGACAGCACACGTATTTCTGTGTGACTGGCGGCCCCATTTAGCGGGTTCAGCAGTGTCCTTGGAGGGACCTTGGGGGAGCCACCTAAGCTCTTCGCCCAGTAACACCAGAATCAAATGATTCGCTGGTGATAGGCAGAGCACATTTTAAGCCTCTTGACTTGAGAGAGTTAACTAAAGGAAAGGAAGAGCTAGTTAATGCTCCCCTCCAATGACATCGAAAAATGCGGTTCAGACTTAGTAGATCCAGGAGCTAAGAGTGATCATAATGAATTCCCCCCCTTCCTCCCACATCCCCGTCTTCCCACCAAGCAGCAGATACTCGAAGGGTGAAAGGAGCCTTTCTTTTGTTCTCCCCTTGGAAGCAAGCTTTTACAATCCAGGTAGAGAGCTGCAGTTGAAATGGCAACTTTCTTACAATTCGAACCTTTGGGGATGCATGGGAGTACAGGCCAGATGCTCGGGGGCGAGAACCATCTGCCCACCCTTCTGTGGCTCTTGTACTTAAGTCTCTGTGGACAGCTGAAGACCCAGACCTTAACTGCAGAAGCAGGTCCCCTACGCCTCTGAGTCCCCTTCCTATCTCTGCTGACATCCCTCCCTTTCTCCATAGATGGCTGAGGGATGGCCTGGTGGTTCTGGACTAGGGGGAGAACATTTATGGCCAAAGGAGAGGACCCGATATAAGAGCAAAAGCATGGGTGGGTAGTGGGGACGGTGGTGAACTCCAGAGCACCCGCCCCACTAACTTATTTAACGAACATCTATGTAGCACTCGTTACTGCCCTAAAGATTGGAGAACTCTGTATAAGGAAGAACCCTATAAGGCAGGGGTCATCCGTCCCATTATTTGTCACGTGAAGAAAAGGAGGCACAGGAGCTAAGTGTCTTGCCCGAGGCGGCTGTGAGGAGCTAAGCAGAGCGGGCTTCACACCCAGGAGGCCGGCGGCACGTTTCTGGCTCTCATCACTATTCCTCCTGCCCGAGCGGGGGCTGAGTTTCACTCTGGGGGGGAATGTGGGCCCTGTTGCTGAAACCTGTGATTTCTCAAGAGAAATGGAAATCTGGAATTCATATATGAAATCTCCCAGTGCTTATTTAAAACAAATGTGCAGGTCAAACTTAACCTGTTTGTAATCAATGTGTGATTCCCCCATATTAGAACCTATTAGCAGCTTAGTGATATGAAAGGGATGGGGGTTCCCTGCACTTATTGGCAGAATGGTAATGATTAGCTAGGCCATCCATCCTGGGGCAAGTGCATTTTAAACAGACACAAAATGCCTCGCAATGCTTCTATGTTCCTTGTCCTTCCCTTCTAAAACAAGCAAGCAAAACACAAACGGAAACAAAAGTTTCACAAGCCACTCTTCAAGCATTAGGAATAGCCAGTGACAGAGCTTTCCGGTATCTGTCAATTCATACCCAATACATGGGCCGCTGCCTGGTGCGTCACCACGTAAAAAAGTAGGTAAGTGGAAGATGATTTTATTCTAAATCTTAATGGATTTTCTGCTCTTTCCTTGGCTGGGATGGGCAGGGAAGGCCATGTCTCTTGCCTTCTGACCCATCATCAGCAAACCACACACTGAGGATATTTTTCCAGACCGTGGAGTACAAGAAACCAGTCTGTTTAATGAAACGGGGCCTTTCCTCAAAAGGAGCTTCTGAACTTATTCACACATAGGGTAAGGAATAATTAAGGGGGCACCTGGGTGATGCAGTGGGTTAAGCATCTGACTCTTGGTTTCCGCTCAGGTTGTGATCTCAGGGTCGTGAGATCAAGCCCCTTGTCAGGCTCCACACTCAGCATGGAGTCTGCTTGGGATTCTCCCTCTCTCTCCTTCTGCCCCCCCTGCCCCCCATAAATAAATAAATCTTAAAAAAAAAAAAAGAAGCACAGTTTCACAGTGAAGAGCCTGTGAATTTCCCCAGGCTTGCATTGCACCTATCACTGCCTGGCATACCACTTCTTTCCATCAGTTTTTAGTTTTTGTTTTTTTTTAATGTATAGAATTTAGGTCGATATCTAGGAATATGGCAGATCTAGTAGATTGTGTTTCTTCCATGTCAAAATGAAAAGCCAGTGATGAACTAGAAAGATGTTTCAAAGATATAGGGTTCCCTCTGGAAAGGGGACAGAGAATAGGGAGGAGAGAAAGAAAGTTCTCTATTCCCAGGCAAGCTCAGGAATCCATGTGCTCAACCAGGCAGTATCCAGTGGCAGTGTAGGGGCAAGGGTAAAAAAGCAATCTCAAAAGTAACCAGGATACAAATGATCCAGGGCTTTAAAGATAAAATTGAAGCCGCTCCGCAGCACCTTGACGACAAGCCAGTAAGCATGCAGATAAGAATCAAGCACGTTATTTAGCTGGCCAGCTGAGGATGGCAACCGGCTGAGTTTTGAGCCCAGGCAGTTCGTATCTCTGTGTTCTGGCTCACATATCTTCCTCTCTCCAGAATGTCCTCCCCACTTTCATGCCAGCCAATGCCCACTCATCTCTGGAAACTTGGACGGAGGAAAATATCCTACGAATTCTTTTGTGGCCAGAGCCTTGACTGCTGTCCCTTTCTTTCTCCCTTTATTCCCTGTGCAGACGTTATCGTGGCATTGTTAAGCCTTGGTTGTGTATACTGGTGGCCGTGGCTCAGTCTCCTGTGGAAGCTATGACCCTTTTTATATTTTCATTGTGCCCAGAACACGCCTGGACATAGGAGGTCCAGAAATGTTAGTGGAATAAAGGGAGGATGCTAATTGTATTTCTTATTTACTGGTCATCTTTCTTTTCTATAACATTTTCTCATATTTTACCTAATGCACTTTATTGCCTTTGAAAGAGATTGAGCCCCAAGGCAAAGATGCTGTACTGTCTGGTAAGGAACATTCATTTATTTCCCGAGGGGTAGTTGATGGTCTAATCACCCAGAAGACACTTAGATTTCCTTTATTTAGAAAGTGGAGACAATAACTTCCTTAGTAAGTAAACAGGAAAATAGATTTTGACTTTTGAGAAAATTTAATTACATACAATTTTCAAGGAGACTTTCTATTGCCACAAGCCAAGCTCCTTGAAATAACCAGTGCCACAAAGGACCTCAAGGTTACAGATGAAAAGACATGAAATAAGTGAGGATTATATCATCGAGGAATGGGAAGACTGAGTATGTCAGCGAGGCTTCTTAAATATCCAAGTGGTTTAATGGGGCAGGAAAAAAAAATCCTCATTATACACAAAATGAGGGAATTGCTTCAGAATGAAGTTTTGAGAATACTGTGATGAATTTCAAGAATACCGAAGTCCTTAAAGAATACCAGAGGGGCGCCTGGGTGGTTCAGTGGGTTAAAGCCTCTGCCTTCGGCTCAGGTCATGATCCCAGGGTCCTGGGTTCGAGTCCTGCATCGGGCTCTCTGCTCAGCAGGGAGCCTGCTTCTTCCCCTCTCTCTGTCTGCCTCTATGACTACTTGTGGTCTCTGTCTGTCAAATAACTAACTAAAAATCTTTAAAAAAAAGAAAAAAGGATACCAGAGATTTTGGAGAGCCCTGGAGTGACCACATTCCCTACATGCAGGAAGAAGTGGCACCCTAGGGTCACCTTGGGTGCCACCTGGCCTGGGCTGTGTCCCCAGGCACGCAGAGCGAAATGCTATGTGGTATAAGCAGACCAATGTCACAGATAGTGATTTTTCACACATCAGAACTAGCGTTGGCTATAGCAGTGTGGGTGGGGGATAATTCTCTCTTCCTCAACTCTGAAAACTCAGTTCCAATGAGTTAAATTTGAGTGGGCTGGTGTTTCTCTTCGCTGGAGTTGGTGCATACGGTTTCTCTGTCTTGTGTATCTACAATTCTCTTAAGTGACTGGAAAAAATACTTTTCCTTCAATCACTGTTCAAGAAGTCCCCGGCAAACTGTCCCTTAAATATTTCTGTTGGGTGGTAGCAAGGATTACTCAGAGGCTATTCCAAAGACTATCCCCTATTGGGAAACAGATAGGAAAAAGATATTTAAGTCCATGCCAGGCCTGCTATGCATGGATACCTATATACGCGTGTGCTCACATGCACAAACACACACACACACCCTTCTGATGCTTTCAAGGGTTGGCTACAGAAATATCATTTGAAGCAAGGGGGAAAAAGTCACCCCTCACAAAAATGTTTAAATGCATTTTGGTCTCTTGGTTAGGGCCAATAAAGATCTCTTGCTGTGAGCCAGCTCAAATGGAAATGTGAAGGATGTTACACTTTATGTGGTCTGAATGTGATTAGTGATTAGCACAGGGAGCCTCAGTCAGCTGGGAATAGCAATCAGGGTTTCTCTCCTGCAACCCTGAAGGGCTAGGAACGCAACTGGCTTCCATCCCATACGATGATGGGATATTAACTGAAAACCTAATTAATCTGTGAATGAATTATGGCCTAAGAAATACACTGTTTTAATAATCAATTTTAAGTGAGTCCCTAACAGAAGATAAGAGGAAGAAAAAGCTGTAAAATTATAAGAGGTTGGTACATTCTGTTCACTATGACTGATGATTTTGAGGGAGATAATTTTACAATCCATCAAATTTTTGTCATTTCAAAAATCATGCCCTCCCAATGTATGCTGTAAATTAATTTTAAAATTTACATATTCATTAAAAATCGTATTGAAAACAGCAGGAAGTGAGTCCCATTTGAATAATAAAATAACTTGTTATTCCACTGGAGATTAAAAAAAAACAAAAAAAAAATTAAAAGATTTTTATTTGATGGTAATAATAACATAAATTGCTATCTGGATTAGTTAAATCAAGAATTTATATTACTAGAGGCATCGATGGAGTATTACAGATAATCTCCCAAATTCTCATTTTGGGTGGATGAAACAGGTCTTACAACACACAAAAGCCCAGGGAAGAAAAACAGGAAGATGCAGACCATGGCCCTTAGCCTGCTGGGTGTGCATGTCAGAGGTAGAGCTGCGATCACCCAGGGTGGGGGAGGTGGTATGCAGACAGGAAAACCCATGGCTTGTCTTGGGTGGAAGAACACTTGACTTATTAAAAACAAAAACAAAAACAACTCTTTCTTTTGCTTTGCAAAGTCTGTTTGGCCGAATTTCCTTAAAAAAAAAAAAAAAAAAAAAAAAAAGGAAAGCTTGCCTGAGGTACAGAACATTCCAGATGTCTGCATTAGCCTCGACTGCTGACGGGCTGGTCACCAGCAGGGGTTGACTCCAGAACACCAGGGACATAATTGGAAGGGCACAGAATTGTAATTAGGGAGACAAGCCATGCTACATCTGAGTGAACACAACCATTCGCTCTAGATTAACCTCATAATAGACCATTGGCTCAAAGATCTGGCCCCACGAGAGGAACAGCCTGGCTTCAGCTACAGAATGATGAAAGGGCCAAAGGGAACAGAGGGGGTATGCAGCACCTTGTGGACTCACTACTAGAATGTATAATCCACTGGGCAGAACAGACACAGGGGATGTTCTCTTCAGATTCTGGGGACAGAATAGGGAATGAGAATACCCAGTTTCCATGAACTTTGGTTTATTCTTGGCTCTTTCCTTCCACAGGGGATTCATGAGAGGCTGCTACCATTACCTTTGAGACAACAAGGGTTTCCTTTATGTAGTAGCATAGATGAGGTGCTTGGCTCACACTTCCTCTGCTCTTCAGAGTTCAGGGAGTCAGAGGAGTGGGGTGCCTGCACGGCTTAGTTAAGTGGCTGATTCTTGGTTTCGGCTCAGGTCATGATCTCAGGGTTGTGAGATCGAGCCCTGCGTGGGGCTCCCTGCTCAGCATGGAGTCTGCTTGAGATTCTTCCCCCTCAGCCCTCTCCCTCCCGCTCTGCTCCCCACCACACCTTACCCCCTGGCTTGTGCGTGCTCTCTCTAAAATAAATAAATAAAAATCTTTTTTTTTTTAAATAAAAATCTTTTTTTGAGTCAGATGCTTAACTGACTGAGCCAACCAGGAGTCCCAGGATATGAAAACTTGAAGTTATCTTTGACTCCCCTCTTTCTCTTATACCCCACATCCACCAGTTTTCTGATAAATTGCCCGTTTGTTCTCAGATGCATTGCTCTCCTTTTCCTTGCTTGGCTCTGCACCCTAGGGAACTACATTTTCCAGGCTCCTTCTTTCTCTGGCTTCTGGAGAGACTCAGCCAATGCCAAGCAGTGGCAGAAGACTGGATGGCAGGAGGCTGGGTAGAAAACAAGGAGTTTCTTCCGTTCCCTGTGGCCTGTGGGTTTCCTGGCAGCAGCACTATTTCTCTAAGGCTCTGTCTCCTGTCACAGAGCCCCTTCCACCTATGGTTCTAGTTCCCATCTGATGGCCCAGCTGCTGGGCTAAAGGACACCTTCTGCTATTGTCCTCCCATCCCGGGGGAATGGTTTTCACTTCTTGCTTCTACTAATCTCTGGATAGCCTGACTGTCCCCTGGAGAGCTCAGTTATTCCATTATTTAAGAAATGATTCCCTGTATTGAAGTCTGTCTATAGAAAGACTTAGAATGGCTCCGGTTCCATGCTAGACTCTGGCCAATACAATCATCTAATCCTGTTTGCTCTGCTTTTAAAATACAGTCTAAATCCAGTCATTCTCCACCATTTGTTTTCTGCTAACACACGAAGGCAGGTACCATTAAGTCCTGCCTGGACAACCACAGGGGGTTTCTAAGTGTTCTGAGCACTTCCATTCTCACCTCCTGGTAGCTGAGTGTCCATACAGCAGCCACAACATTCCTTAATAACCGTTAATCAGATCACATCATTCCCTCGTTCAAAAATCCTCCAATGTTTCCCTTTGTTGACTGAAACCCAAGGTTACTGCCATACGTACAGGGTCCTATGTAATTGGCTCCTGGATTCTTGTCCACCCTAATTTCCTTCCTTTCCTTGCTGCTCCAGCCATAATGGTCTCTGGCGCATTAAGCATGTTCTACCTCAGGGCCTTTGCACTTACTATAATCTCGGCTGATATGCTCCTCCTTCAAAGAGTCACATTTCAATGTTTCACTTCATTCAACCCTCTTCGAATGTCCCCTCTTCAGATAGACTTATCCAATCACTCTCTCTGAAGCAATACCCTTCTTATTTCCTATCTGGTCATCCTGCTGCATTTTTTAATAACATAAATCACTACTTGACATTATATTACATTTTGTTTCTTTATTATCTGTCTTCTCTTTAAAACATGATCTACACAGGCAGGAACTTTGCCTTTTGTATTTTTAATTTGCTTTATTTTCAGTGCCTAGAACATTACCTATTAAATAGTATGAACTTTATAAATATTCCTGAATCAATGAATATAAATGATAAGCCTATATCAGACTGTGAAAAACAAGTAACACAAAGGAATAATTAGTTGTATTCTTTAGAACATGAAGACACATATAAATATCTTTCTAATTAAATCATCTGGATGGAAACTCACTGCAAACCAGGGCATTGCTTGGTAGTTAGGACACAAGCTATGTTAGTGAAAGGACTGTAGCCAGGTACAAAGTCCTCAGATTTTATTCTTTACCATGTTCATAAGCCTGCATCTGTCCTTGTTGGGCACCTTTCCTCGGGACCTATGTTTAGTGCACTTGCAGAGGACACGGGAATCCTTTGAAATTCACATGTGTGAAAGGGAACCAGACAATATTTAAATAAAAGCCCTTTGGATTGTCTGTTTCAATTATATAAAATAGAAAAAAAAATATCTGAGCTGTCCAGGGTTATTGTCCTACCAACAACTACTTCTGACCAGGAATTACAGCTAGGAGTAACCTCTTGTGTATGGGATACGATATTGACAAATCCTAAGAACTCAGTAGGTCAAAGCTGTTATCTTCTGGCTGACATCAAAAGTCTTAGTAATTACTCTAGTTTATCATCTTCTGCTTTTGGGCCTTAAGTATTCTCATGGTTTGATGTGTCCTCTAAAAGATAGGCCTGCCTCTGATCCCCGTGAATTTGACTTTATTTGGAAATATGGTCTTTGCAGATCTAATTCAGATATAAGTTAAGAGGGGTCATGCTGGAATAAGATAGGTCCTAGGACTAGTAGGACTAGTGTCCTTATAAAAAGAGGAGGAGAGGTACAGAGGCTGAAATACTCAGAGGAAAGAAGATGTGAGGAGATACAGGGAGACACACACACAGAGGGAAATGACATGTGAAGATATAGACACACATAGAGGGGAAGCAGCCATTGACAACAGAGACCAAGTGAGTGTTGTGCACCTGCAAGAGAAGGAACCCTAAGGGTTGTTGGCAAACACCAGAAACTAGGAGAGCACACATGGCTCTTCTGACATCATGATTTCAGACTTCCAGCCTCCAGAATTGTGAAAGAATGCATTTCTCTTGTTTTAAGCCCCCCCAGTTTGTGGTACTTCATTACGCTGCAGCAACCCTAGGAGACTAATACAGATACTCTCTAGAATACCTATTATCATCCACAAAAGCCACTTTAGGGCATTAAAATTCCATTCCAGGTTTTATAAATACATAGTTATTAGTTGTTTTCTTTAACTGATGAGAAGGAGGAAAGCAAGCTTTTTTTGGTCATTTTTTTTTCTTTATTGGACTTAAAAATGTGATGCTGAAGATTAAAAAAAAACCCTTTTGTTTAACTGTGCCATGTGAAATTGTGAAATTATGATTGCATTAATTTTGTAAAATATGAAAAAATACTTCATTTGAAAGGAAAATAATCAACAAGGAAGTTATATTTAGAGTATCAGGAGATGATGGAATGCAATATTTGTGGGAAGCTTCTTTTGATGCTAAGTTGCGCTGTTGTGTGTTACCCTTCTTCCCCTGTTGGCTCACTCCACGAGTGCTAGAAAATTGTAATCGACATTTCCTTGCAAATGTGTACTTGGCTCAAAACTCCTAGAGTTCCAAGGTTCTTTTTCTTTCAAAACAAATTTAAATTCAACTCTCTCTTAAAATCTGAAAATGCTGGAACTAGGTACAGAATTCTATTCTGACCTGGAATTTCTCCTCCCAGTATGCTAGAATATACCTGGTAGGCTGTGACTGACTATAAAGGACTTAACTTCCTTCATTCACTTAGGGATGATAAGCAAATGAGGGAGTTGTAGTCTAACTTAAACTCATGCCAATCGTAGGACCATCTGGCATAATGATCAGAGTATGAGCAACTCATTTGAAAGTGTTTTTTTTTTAAATCAAGTAAAATATTAACCAACTTTTCATTGAGGCCCTGTTATGCCATCAAAGTTAGGTTGGTCCAAAAATTTGAGTCAAAGATGAACTCAGGTGCCATTCCCCCCATCTTGAGCACGGTCCTCAATAAAGTTTTGGACCCACTTCAATCATGTCTATTCTTACAATGAAGGAAGTAGTCTCTTCTTACAATGGAAAAGGCCATTTGCCACTTTCTTGAATAAGAGCAAAAACTTTAGAATGAACATTATTTCATCCCTGGAAGGTGTGTCGAGAGATATCTGGTTCAGTGATGGGAAAAACAATCTAGAAAGATATAAATGTCAGAGCATACCCTGTCTTTAAGAGAGGAGTGACCTTTTGATCCTGGGACTTCCTTTTATTCTTTGCTTGATTCCTGGCCATGGCTCCCATCTTGCACCTCATAATCCCTAAATAAATGATAGGTCATGACAAGTTTTCAATGGAACTGCCTCTATCAAGAGGAAATGTGTCAGTCTTAATTCTACTGGTTTCATATGATGACCTTTGGTACATTAGGTGGGAATGAATCCAAAGAAAAGGAAGCCATAGAGATATGGGGCTTTATAATATAAAATTGTGCCTGTATTTGAAACAGGATATAGGCTACATTTTATCATTCCTATTACCTTTAGCTCATGTGCCTTTATATATCCCTCATTTGACTCCTAACCTTTGATACACCATACAATTTTATATCTTCCCTAATGATCTATTATTTTTCATTGGTTTTAACTCTTGAAACCTTAAAAATCACCTCATTTCAGAGATGTATACCTTTCTTCCCGTTTTGTTGAATTTCTTTTTCTACCGAATATTAAATGTATTTTCACATGCCATCTATACCAGCAGTTAACTTTCATGTGAGTATTTTGGCTTCACACCCAACCCAAAGCTAATAAATCACAGTTGTGTTTGTTTCTTTGTTACATTAAACACTCATGGAAATCAGTTTGCAACAAATGTGATGGTGCATATATTTATTTTAAAATTGCAGATATTTATTTACAGGGACATAGTATGAACAAATAAAATGTACTGGATTTTTATGTTAAAATGAGGCCATCATGACCTCACAGAATAGAAGATTTCATGGCTTCTGTTTTTCAGTAGTGAGTACAGATTTCTCCTGGTCGATCCAATTGATAGAGTCTAGTCCTCCTTATGACCAGGAGCTTCCACTTACAAAAAGCTTATTAGCATTGGGATGTTCCAATTTTTGTGAGCAGTTATTGCTATTATTTTCATTAAAAGCTAATTGGCCCATGTACAGACAGTGATTATACTAATACCTATTAAATACTTTCTCTGTCCAAGGTACTGTAATAGAGGCTGCATACACAACATCCCCTTTAAATGCCCACAACTTTTTGGAAGTAGATTCTCTTGTACCCATTACAAAGGTAAGAAAACTGAGACACAGCAAAGTCAAGGAGTTTAAGTAAGGACAGAAAGGGCTGTCTGATTCCAGAGCTCATAGTCTTTTTATTGGGATCAGAAAGTTTAATTGTCTATATTCACTGGCCATAAATGTGGACTTTAGAAACTCTCAGAATTGAAGGAGAGAAAATCAAAACTAAGTAAGAATTCTCTTAGCCTGAGAGTTAGGCAACTCCTTAAATGATTGCATTAACAATCTGTAAGTGGGACATGCTAGAATAAAGAAAAGACGGTGAGATTAAGATAGATCTCAGGATGGTGGATGGTCCCATAGCCTCATGCTTCTAGTAATGGTCCTTAAAAGAGGACTCACCCTGGTGGAACTGTCCTTTGGTTGCCTGGAAAGATGTGCTCCAAGTATGGAAGCAGGTCGGTATAGACCAAGCACCATGATAAGTGCCACTTAAATTTGTATATGCTTTGGATATTTTGTGCATTTAAGTTGCAGAGTTGTAAACCATAAACTATCCAAATCATCTTCGTCATTCTATATTATTAAAAATACTGACCCCCCTGAGAGGATGTCATATTAGATCATTTTCCTATTCTGAAACTTGTAGGTTTCTCCATAAATTCTCAAGAACTCAGGAAACACTAACAAAAGTAGAAAGAAAAATAGCATCACTGTTTTCTGTTGAGTCTTTACCATCTTTCTAGAGGCTTCCACAGGTTAGCTTAAGGTACCATCTTTTTTTTTTCCATATCTTCAAGAAAGTTAAGTGTATATATGATGACATTTTTCATTTTAATATAGTTGATCTATTTTCCAGACTGTAAAAAACTGGAAAATGACTTTTCATTTAAATATAAGTTGAAACCCTATGGGAAGGTAAAAGAATTAAAGAAATATGGAGAAATAGCTGTTTCCAAGCCAACAGGAGAAAGGGAGAGTCTTTTTGGTTTTCAAATTAGTTGTTAGGGAAAATGTTTTTCTTCCCATCAAACTTTCACTTTTCCTTCTTTAAAATAGATTAATCATAGATGTGTAGGTTTGGTTTTTTGCCTGCTTATTAAAATGTGGAAAATATGAACTGTGGCTTCAAACTTTCATGAGTAAATTGTCATTTTGTGCCTTTTATTAGCCTATATTTCAGCCCTCACATTGTGGGAACTCACTCATTACTTCTGAGCCTTTCACTGTTAAGAATATACTAATGGGTTATGCAGACCATGTCTTTATGAACTGACAGTACAATTCCAGAGGAAAAAATAGCTTCCAACCATAACTCAGTAGCATGGAAGTGTTTTGTCAACCAACTTGATTGGTTTTGGGGAGTTCACACATTTTAGGACCTAATAATACACAGACGCCTGTCTGTCCTCCCCTGCTTTAAGTGACTCTTAATCTCACAAAACAAACTTAGGGTTTCTGGGGGGAGGGGGGTTGGGAGAGGGGGGTGGGGTTATGGACATTGGGAAGGGTATGTGCTATGGTGAGTGCTGAGAAGTGTGTAAACCTGGCGATTCACAGACCTGTACCCCTGGGGGTAAAAATATATTATATGTTTATGTTTATTAAAAAAAAGAACAAATTGATTCTTTGTCTTTATCTTTTAAAATTTATATTTATCTTTTTAAAAATAAAAAAAAAACAGCACTGTAAAATTCTACACCCTCATTTAGTCTTCAAAAAACTCTTTAGAACACAAAAGGCAGCCATATTTGGCAGAACTGGGTATGAATATGGTTATGTGACTTTGGAAAGGTCGCTGAACTTTCCTAAGGTTCAGCATTTTTATATTTAGGATGAGGAAAAATACAGAGTAGCCCGGAAGCAGTATTTCTCAAGCTGTGATCCTCAGACCGGCAATATCAGGAGCATATGAGAACTGGTTAGAAATGCAAATTCTGGGGCCCTATTCCAGACCCACTGAAGCAGAAAATGTGGGAGAGTATTAACTGTGTGTTCTTCTGTGTATTAACAAACCTCCATGGGATTCTGATGCCCACTGCCATAAAGATTAGTCATTATACATACATTATATATATGCACATACATATACATGGATACACACACAGAGAGAGAGAGAGAGAGAGAGAGAGAAGAGAAAGAGAGGGAGAGAGAACAGAATGAGAGAGACAGAGAGGGAGTAAACCTTCGATCTCCCAATTTCTTTTTTCAAATGAGAAAACTTAAGGGCCAGAGAAGACAGCTCTTAGCTAAAATCTCATAGTTAATGAATTGCAAAACCAAACTCTTCCATTAGCTGCTGCCACATGCACCCCTTTCCTTTTTCTGAGCTACATAATTCAGGAATAGGAGGTGCTACGATCTTATATATTAAGTGTTGGACAATCACTTAGCAAGTCCCTAAAGTTATGCCCAACATTGTGCAAGGTACAGGGCAAAGGGATTTAGAGGCAGTTTCAGCTCGTGAGGAGCTGACACAGGAAATAAAACACAAATAGTGTTGCTGTCTTTAGAAAAAAGCCACTTATTTTTCTGGCTTGTTTCCTACATAATTTGACTATTCAAAACATTTTTTCTTTGATCCCAAGGATAAAAATGGTAAGATTAGAAGACAACGCTGGGTTTTCCCAGGGGTGACTAGAGGGAACCTGGACTCTAACCTAAATTTCCATTTTGAAAGTTAAAGGAATGAAGAATATATGATGACAAATGACATGGGGATGATTATATTGTGCTGTGGTGTGATTCACAATGGCTACATCTGTCAGACTTTTTGACAAATGGCCTCAAATGTTCTCCAATTAAGTGAACCGCGTAGATTTTAACAGTTGCAGGGAATAAAAGAATGTGTCCTTCCATTTTGGGGAATAAATTTATTCCCCTCCACACACAAGGATGGGTAGTCATTAACAGTGTTTCTGTGCCATAGGAAAAATAAAATACAAGCAGGCTTTGGATGAAGTGGAGGTAATGCTTCCTCCAAGGACCTCCCAGCCAGTGTTAATTTGGTTGAGTTTGTGATGGGCAATGAAGAATGACAGCTGCTCCCTGGTGCCACTCTTGGATGCTAAGGACCCAGAAAGTAAAGGAAACTCCAGCTTCTTCTCCCCGACTCCCAAGCAATGGGAAGACATTTTAGGTGATTAGTTGGCCTCGGGGAAAGAAGTAGGAGAAATAAGACTAACAAGTTGTAAACAGGTCAGCTTTGAGGGGCAAGAGAGCTCCAGAGATACAGTTGTCTTCCCCTGAGAGTTGGGACTCCAAATAGTCCCCAAGCCTCACACAATGTGGGGAAATGGCAGTCTGTTCACACTACTTACAGGACACTTACCCAATTTCTAGTTTTTGATATTTTCTGTTTTTCATCATTGTATCTCTGCCTACCACCGTCACCAGCAACCCCATAGTCTCCTCCAGGTCTTCAAGTTTCCTTATGGAGAATACTTTGAGCTGGGATTCCCAAGCCTCCCCTTACTTTCTTCCAGGATCACTATAGGTGTAAGAACCTCAGAGTAGGAAACTCTGAATTATAGATTGATTTCTAGGATTTATAATCTGAGTCTGTTACCATTTGAAGACAAAAAATACATATGTTTATTATTAGATTTCCCACGAAGTTATGAAAATTTTTCAAATACTTAACAAACTCAGTTGTATATATCCAAGCAAACACTGTTCTTTTCAATATAGTCCCTTGGGCTTATAAAAATTTATTCTAATAATTCATTTTGGAATTTTTTTCCAAGGTTCTTTTCAGAATCAGTCTATCAGACTCATTACTTTGGTTTTGGCCAAAAATGCTATTATTGCCTGGATTCACTAGATTTGCCTCTGAATGATGATGTGCTGATTCTAAAAGCCAAATTCACCTCCAGTGGATGAAGACATGCTCTCCTGAAGGGAATAGGGACATCATATTAATCAATGGGTTGGATTTTCCTTCTTAGTCAATTGAAATGGATAGACTTGAATTGATTAATTCATTCATTCACTCAATAAAATTCTTTTCCAGCACTTGTTTTACATAACCATTGTGGTAGATTTTAAGAATACTAAGATAAAATACAAAGGAATAAGTGCTTGGTCCTTTCCAGTTATAAATTTCTCTCTCTCTCTCTCTCTCTATATATATATATATCTATATATATATATTTTAAAGTTCATAGTCTTTGAATCTCTAACAGTATTTTAAACAAATTCAGCATTATTGACATAAATGTATAATTAATTCCATGGCACTCATTTGGATGGATGTCTAAGTTCTAATTTGTTAGTTAAATATATAGTGATTATTATTTGAAGTTATTCCTCATTTATCATGATCACAACTGTGATAAAGACTGCCAATATGTAATACAGTATTTTTCCTTTTAGTATGTGAACCTTCTGAGGTTTAATTGGGTTCCATCTCTCCCACCTGTAGAGCACATTTTATAAGTGCCTTTGCATCTAGGTGTACTCATATGACTACGTTTTAATTAATGGTACCTGAGTGGAGTGATATGTGTTTTTTCTAGGACATAGCCATAAAACAGAGAGCTTTGTCCTCTATTTCCTCTTTCTCCCTTCTGGGAACTGGAATATGGATGAGATGCTGGGGAGTCAGCTTTGGCTGTGAGGATGAGGATAAAATCCTAGAGCAGATGGTGAAGTAACAAAAGGAACAGAAGTATCTGGATGACCTTATGGAACAACACCAGCAGGAATCATCTTCCTATTTCTGGACTGTAACTGAGTGGGAAAGACTTTTATCTGGATTGACTCATTGTGTTTTGGGATCTAACCTAAAGCTAGTCTCTATTTCAAATGATGTGTTAGGCAGACCCATTTCATGTCAACTGTGTTTTCCCTCTTTGAGCACTCAGAAGAAAAAACAAATTAAATCCTTTCATTCATCTCTAATATGTACTGGGTCATCAAGATACAGCCTATGCCTGCTTTTTCAAGAACTTTTCCACCATGAACGATAAAACCATCCTTCCTTTCTTTGGTCTCTACAACTCCTTTAGGAGCACTGAACACTCCTAACAGAACCACCCCTCCACTTACATCTGTACCACCACTGTCAGGAGAGGCATAGTGCGAAAAGTCCTTCCGATAAGAATCCACCACCCTTGAACTCCACATCATCACTGATAGAACTTATTCTGGAAAGATCTCTCCCATCCTCTTGGCTACATTCTAATATTTACAGTCTTGCCACTCTCATTTTCTTTGGGTTCTTGTGATTAATCTCAGTGACCCCATATGTGTGTTTTTATTATAATCACAGGAAACCTAAGGCTCTTGGGTCATTCACAATTCCCTAGACTATCATCTTCCTTTTAGAAATCCATTTCCCACCTCTCCTATGTCCAGGTGCTCTTGAACTTCAAGGTCAATTAACAGAAAAATGTCTTATGTAATCTCAACCTCTTTTCTGAATATTCACTTAATCTTCTAGTTCTAACAGAAATCTGACCTCTGGGGAAATGGCTCCCCATCGTGCCCTCTCAAGTGGTGGCTACCCCTTTATATTACTGGACATGGTGGTGGAATAGGTATCTTCCTCTCCTTCCTTGTTGCTCCAGAATTGATTTTCATAGTATCTGACTACTACCTACTTCCCATTTTTGTTATAATCATCTATCTATAGATTTCCTTGTCATTTCTCCTAATTTACTGAAAACTTTACATGTGGTTTACTATCAGACTCTCTAATACAACTCTACTCACAAATCTTGATGATTTCAATGTCCATGCAGATGATCCTTTGAATACCCTGGTGTCCTCTCTTTTCTACAGATTTTGTCTTCCAATCACTTCCACCACACCAACTGAACCCCTCCAGAACCCCAATTTCAAATTTTCCACTCTTCCAGTTTCATTGTTTACCAGCTTACTTCCTTTAATACTTCAACTCAGCAATCTTTTGATTGGAATCTAACATTCATTGATTCTACTAATTTTTTTGTGGTTTCTTATATCCTTTATGTCCACATTTCATTCTTATTCAACTTAGTCTCCAAGGGCCATTATTGTAATCACTTCCCTTCAAACACCCTCCACTTTATTGCTTCTTTCTTTGTTATATCACCTGAAAAAACCCCAACTTTATTAAGTCCAACCTTCTGCCTATTTCATTAGTGCTGCTGGATAAGCAACTAGATAAATACAAAATCCTACTCATTGGTCTCATTTAATTCACAATTACTAGCTTCAGGTTGACAATCCTGCTACATTTCTCTAGTCTCCCCCCTTCTAGACTAATTTTCCTCTATCTTCAACATTTCAACACCTCCTTAACAATAGTTGTGGCTGATGACCCTGCTTTCTATTTTCCTGAGAAAACAGAAGCAATCAGAAGAGAATTTTTACAAGATCCCATCCATATCTCACAGCATCTGCCCATAAATTCTCCTAGTCACCATGGATAAGAACAACCCATCCACTTGCACACATCTCCTACAGTATCAATTTTTCTCCCACTTCCCTGGATTATTTCCATCAGCATGCAAGGTGTGGCAATTTCTCCTAGCTTAAAAAAATTCCTCTCCAGTGCCCCATTTATCTATGCCCTGTTATTGCAAAAATCCTTAAAAGATTTATATATACTATTGTCTCCAATTCTTCTCATCCCACTCTTTCTTGTGTTCTCCCTAATCAGACCACTAACTTATCATTCTACTGCTACTTCTCCAGCCAAGATCTTCAGTGTCCTCCAGATTACTCCAAAGGTTAATTTTCAGGTCTTAGGTGATTTGACCCTATCAGTATTATTTGACATATTTAATCTCCTTTCCACCTTGAGAACACTTTCATAATCATAATCTTCATTGAAAAGTCTAGTCAGGTTTAATGTAAGTTGCTATGCAAGGTCCCAGTGGTATCAAATTTTAAATTAGGAGGTATTCACCTCTACATGGAAAATACTGGAAGGAAATGAAACAAATAAGAAGAAGGAAGACCCAAATCTTGTCTTTAAAATTGATGATGCCCACATTTTAGCACAGAGGTCTGAAAGATAGAAAACAAATTTTAGAATTCATGTAGTCCAACACTCCTGTTTCACAATGAGGAGGACACAGGCCCAGATAAGAGTAGTGATTTCTCCATGATTACAGAGTGGCAGAGTTGGGACTAGCACCTAGGTCTTCTGCCTTGAAATGCTTATTCTAGTACCCAGTTTGCACTGCTCTACCTCTGACATATATATGTATATATGTGTGTGTGTGTGTGTGTGTATTAATGAATACTTTAGAAGCATATATATGTAGGTACATATATAACTATATATACAAACAACATAAATACAATATATATGTATACACACATAGAAATATAGCATATATATACATATATACACATATATGCACACATGTAACATCTATGTATATATACTTCTTTCATATTATTTTTTCCTGAATGAAATAATTGTTGGGAAGAGGTCATAAACTCCCTTTCTGCCTGCTGCTCTCCTCTGACATAGTCAGTTATCCCTACTTGGCTTCCCTGGGATCCATGTCCCATGAAGACAGGCCTGATACTGAAGCAAAGGACTCTAGGAAGCCCTTGATTTAGCAGACCACTGGCTGCATATAAAACTCACTGCCCTGTACCAACTCTTCTATTCTGCTGATCAGAAAAGGCTGGATCTGGAGATTAGGGAGACTTAGCTTTAGTGTTGGCTAACTCACTGGGTGACCTTGGATCTTAGGTGAACAAATGAGGGGCTGTATTAGGTAAAGTCTTAATTCCTCCCTTCGACCCTGCAGTACCCCCTAGGTGCCTATAACCTCTTCTAGTCTTTTCCCTCTCCATGACCTACTTCCACCTCATCTCTGAGCTTCTTGCCTGCCCAAATGTGTGCTATCTGCTTATCTGTCTTGGTCATCTGAGTTGACCTCTCTAGGTGGGATTACTGGACTCTATTATCTGGGGATTTTGCCAATACCCTTCCCATCTAATTAGACTCTTGGTTCAGGCTACCATTAGATAGCTACCTCCCAACATCTGACATGACATGAAAGAATGAATAAGCAATGGGGGAAAGCTGGTCTTATGAGGCAAGAGAAGCAGCACAAAAAAGCACAAGAGAAAAAAGAAAGACAAGAAGAGAAAGATGAAAACAACAGCATTGTGATGATAACACTTTCTGATACTGATTCTGGCCTAGAAGAATAGAAGCCCATCTTAATATGTGACTTGTAACTAATAAGAGTATGGCATTTAATACTGATTAAGAGTCCTTCTCATATTTAAGAAGGTAGCAAAGAGCAGAAATTGGAGGCAGATAATTTTTGTGCATGTACAACTCATAAACATGGAGTATTTTAAAACCTCTAAGATTCTAGAAGTCTTAGATCACACTACTCTTTAATGGGCACTTTTCTTACAGTGATTTTAATATAAAATAAAATAGAGATTTTAAAAGTTTGGCTCTCAGATACTCAGAATTGGATTATCACAACCTAAGATTCATAACATATTATCATTAGACAAAGCATGGCCTTTTTCATTAATGATATTTATTATAATATAATGAATGACTGTGGAACCATTGCCCAGTCCAAGGGCTAGAATACTTTAAAATTGCTTATATCTATCTACCTGTTTTTCCCTCAACCCATCCTCTGCCTTCCCTACAGAAGTAACTACTATGATCAATGCTGTTATTACTATTTCTTGCTTTTTTACTTTTATCACATACATACATATGTTAAGTAATATGCTGGTTGATTTGCTTGATACTGAACTTTATAAAAAGGGTATCATACTGTGTTCATTCCTGTGAGACTTGCTTTATTCATTAGTTATGTTATTAAGATAATTCCATAGAACTGCTTTTAGCTGTGGTTCTTTCCTTTTCACTATTGGATAATATTTTACTGTGTGAATATGTCACAGTTTATTCTTCCATTAACCTGTCAATGAACATTCTGGAGGTTTCCAGATAATTTTACACTTACAAACTACTGTGGGAAGTCTAGTACAACTTTCCTGGTGCCCATGTGCTAGACGATCTCAGAGACATGTTTCCAGGAGTGAGGTCAGTGGATAAAGGAGCATAAAAACAATCATCCTTAAGAGACAATGCCAAATTCTTTTTCAAGGTGATTCTGACATTTACATCTTCAAAAGTGTAAAAGAGATCCTGCAATCTAAATCCTTCCATACAATGTATTATCTGATTTTAAAATTTTTGTCAAATACATATAAAATGGTATTTCAATTCAGTCTTCATAAAAATTTTTCTGATTATTAATCTAGTTAAGCATCTCTTCATGTATTTATTACCCATCTTTTTTTTTTCTATTCTTTAAAATGCCTTTTCATGTTGTTGGACCTTTTATTTACTAAATTTTTATCTTTTCTTAGTAATCTACAGGGCAATGCATATCTCTTTTCTCAGTTTGTATTCTGGCTTTCATTTTTTTTTTTTGAAGGTATCCACTGATGAACAGAACTTCTTAATTTTCATGTACTTCTAATGCTTTTTGTTTCTGGGTTAGGAAACCTTTCTCTTCACTCAAGTCAAAAGGAATTTTTAAAGTTAAATTTCTAACTTATTGTCACTATTGTATAGAAATACAATAAACATTTTTAAAAATTGATCTTGTGTCCAGTCACCTTGCAAGACTTCCCTGTTATTTCTAATAGTTTTTCTATAAATTCTTTAGGGTTTTCTATGGACATATCCATAACATCTAAACCAAAGGAGAGAAATAGTGGTATAAAAGAGGAAAGAAAATATTTCTTAAAAAAAAAAGAAAGAAAAAACCCTCCCAAACCAAAAATACTTGATCACAAAAAAGGAGAAGATATTAAAAACAAAACAAAACATAGAAACATAAAAAATAAATAAGCTATGCGTTCTTGTGAAATAATTAGAAGAAGAATAAGATAATATAACCAAGATGAAAGAAGAAGATGATAAAAAATAAGAGCAGAAATCAATAAACTAGGAATTAAAAATCTTAGGTTTAAAAAGGTTAAAATCAGTTCTTGGATAAGACAAGAATGATAAACCACTGGTAAGCTTGATTTAAACAAGGAGAACAGTTAAATAACTAATATTATTAATAAAAAGGGGTATATAACCACATATATAGTAGGAACTAAATAGATAATAACTAAAATCAATCAATTGGTATATGCCAATAAGCACAGAAACTTAGACTAAAGATCCACAGTTCCATACAAATTTATATTATTTATCGGAACTAACAGAAGATGAAATAGAAAGCCTGAAAAGTTTTATGGCTATTAATGAAATTGAAGCAATCATTAATAATCTTTCCATAAAAAATGTATCAGGCCCAGATATATTTATACATAAGTGTTCTCACACTTACTAAAATATCAGATCATTCTAACTTGCATAAGTTCTTAAGAACAAACAGGAAAAGAGGGAATACGCTCCACTCATTTTATGAAACCAGTATTACTTTAGTAGTAAGGTACAAGAAAGTACCAGATAAAGAAAGCATAAGAAAATAACAGTACTGAGCTATTTTAACCCATTTAATAAAATGAATTAATAATAAATAAAATAATAATAAGTATATAAATGGGTTAATACATATAGATTGCAGAAATCTTTAGCAAAATATCAGCTAACTGAATTTTTCAATATATACAGAATATACTGTGTTACAGATAGATTAAGTTTATCTTAATCTGGTTTAGGATTAGGCTGGTTTAATCCTGGTTGATTGAATTTTTAAAATATAGAGATTTCTTTTACCATAAACAATGAATCCTGGAACACTGAAAAGAAATTTAAAAAAATACATAAAAGTTTAAAAAAAGAAAAAAAAGAACTATCTTTTACTTCATTAAGTGATTAAAGGTAAAAACCATATGATCATCCAAATAGATGCAGATATACTTTCTGATAAGAAATCAACATGAATGCACGATTAAATTAAAAAAACACCTTCTTAGTTAACTAGTATTAAGAAAAAAAGTTCTCTAACCTGATAAAGTTAATCTACTAAAAATAAGAACAACAACAAAAAGTTAAAATGAACATCATTATTCTAAAGGTGAAACTTTGGAATTAACTCTTTTAAAAACCAGCAACAAGACAAGAATGCCTATCATTACCACTTCAACTCAACATCGATTGGAGATTCTTTCTTCTAGAAGCATACATGATTTTCAGAGAATCTCTAAAATATCAACCTTCCCTTTAAAACTAACTTTAGAAACAGGTGTTCTTAGACTCAAGGTATAGTGTCCTGAAAAGTTAGAAAGACTCCTCCCTCCCCTCAAATCATTATCAAGTTTCTTTTCAAAGAAAATGCTCAGCATCATGGCACATTTTAACAGTCAATTTAAAGAATGGGGAAAAAAAGGAAAAGTATAATTTAACATAGTTGTAAATCCAGGAGCATTATCCAGGCTAAATATCATCTTGCTCTGGGACCACGGAATTAAACTCATTTTGCTTTCTCTTCTTCAACAAATGCAGAGCTTAAAGAGCTGTTTCAGCCCATAATTTTGTTCATCTTATGATCCAACTGGTATTATACTGAATAACATTTGTAATTTAACTGTATTATGTGTGTGAACTTTGCACTCCAAGGAGAACTAAAGAGACATTTTATGGCACTGAAATGATAATTTTTTAAAGCTTTTTTTTTCTTCCTTTTGAGAAAGGTACCAGAAAATTTGTTCATTTATGCTTTGGGTTTTTAGTGAAGAGAATGACTTATTTCAGGGCAAATGCCTTTTATTCATTTGACTAATATTTATTAAGTGTTTCCTGTGTACCAGGCACTATTCTAGGTACTGGAGATGTAACATTGAACAAAACAAAATATTCAAACTTTGTGTTGCTTTAATGTCCAGAAACACATGAGTGCTCTTCAATAATAAAGGGGTGAGTCCAGGAGGTCCTAGAATAAGTATCCCCTGTACCACTATGTGCTTTCCTTCTCTCTCTGAAAACCTTCCATTACTCTATTTTAGGTACCAGTAAAATATCTGGGTTGATCACCTTTCAGGTTTATCTCACTGCTTCACACCAGAGCTACACTTCACTGAGTCTTCCTTGATAAATTAATTTATAATAATAGCAATAGCCTCCATGGAAAGGGCACCTTTCAGAAAGGTATGTTGCATATACTGTCTCATTAAAATGCTGTAGTTAGGTATTATTTGATGGATGAGAAGATGAAGCTCTCAGAAACTCAGTGATACCACACATTATAAATAGTAATTCAAATTTTTCTGGCTCTAAAGAATCCACGAACATTTTCTAGTATGTCTGGTTGGCCTATTTCTTCCTTCCTCCCTCCCTCCCATCCTTGTTTGCTTGTCTCCTTCCTTCCTTCCTTCCTTCCCTCTTTTATTCATGCAGTCATTCTTTTATTCACTATCTCAGAATATGCTGAGTTATATACCAAAGACAATTTTGGATTTCATGTTGTTCTCCTGAATGCTGAGTGTAGTCTTTATTCACAGTCCATCAATGCATGGATTTTTCCCACCTATTTAATACTGTACAACCCAAATGGTTGACAGAGTCTCCTTCCCTCTTCCCTCACCAGTGTATGGTACAGAAAAACTCAATTAAAAAAAATTTTTTTTTAAAATTAGAGTTTTTTTTCCAATAGAATAATCTCATTTGTAAAATGGTGCATACCCAGATTACCTACTAATGGGGGAATCCAAGCAGAGGCTGAATAAGGATAAGATGAGGAAGGTTCATTCATTCATTCATTCACTCACTCATTCATCAAATAAATATCCACTGAATGCCAGGAATTATGAGGCTATGGCACAGAACAAACTCTCTGCCCTAATGGAACTTAATATTCCAGTGAGAGGGAAGATAGACAAGAGAACTTAGAAATTCTCTTCCAACACAAAATCTGTAGGTTATTAGAAATGGGAAGAAGAAGCAGAAAGAGAGAAAGGCAAGTTTTTTGTTTGTTGTTTTTAAGGAAAGGCTGTAGGACAGATTCAAATTTAAGGGCAGATTCTGGGAAGAGCAACTGCAAATCCAAGCCTGTTCATCATCCGTGTTATGTGCTGGTCCTCTGCTCACCTTTCAAACTCACTGGCACACATAGATCACAACCACTGCCAGTTGGCACCACCTTTCTATTATAAATTACTCTCATAAAACCATATGTCCTTCAGTTCTGCTAACTGCCGAGGGGGAAGGCTGGCAGTCACTGCAAGTCACTGCCCTCTTCTGACCCTCCCTTCAATCCCCAATTCACTCACTTTTCCATAGGAGAAATTCTTCTCTTTTATGCCTGCTCAAACTTGATTCTCAGGGCTCACCCCAGCACTGACTACTTTACTCTTTTTGCTGGTAAACCTGTTGGCACTCAATCTCAAACACATAGACCATTCAGTTACCCAGCCTTTCAATACACATTCAATTCAATAAGCTCTTGCCATGTGCTAGAGATTCAGTATAAAAGGTCACAGTTCCCACCATTAAGAAACACGTAGGGGAGACAGATGAGGATAACATAAATTTGATGGTCATGGTAGACTAGAGTACCATGGAATCACAGGGAGGGATATTATAAGCCTATAAGCTTAGATACAGAGTTCTGACTTTGAAATGATCTCCACTTGAAATGGGAGCATTAGTCTTTATTTGATGGAGAAGTAAGACCCTATGATAACTCATGATGTAAGGTCACAGAGAAGGAGTTATGACAGGGGACAGGCAGGCATAGATAGGGATGGGGGGTCTGTGTACCATCCTTTTGGAAAATCCTTTAATGCAATTGGACTTATTAGTGGTTTTTTAAAAATCAAGGTATAATTTTCATACAATATCCTATAAGTTTCAGGTGTACAACATACTGATTCAATATTTTTAGGCATTACTAAATGATTCACATGGTAAGTGTTGTTACACCCCCATGACTTATTTTATAACTGGAAGTTTGTACCTTTTAATTCCCTTCACTTATCTCACCTACCTTCCAACACCTAGCCACTCTGGTAACTGACAGTTTATTTCCTGTATATATGAGTCTGTGTTTGGTTTTGTTTATTTTGTTTTTTAGATTCCTCATGTAAGTGAAGTCATATGGTATTTGTCTTTCTCTGACTTATTTCACATAGCACAATACACTCTAGGTCCATCCATGCTGTCCCAAATGGAAAGATCTCATTCATTCTATACAGTGGAATATGGCTCAGCCATATTCCACTGTATATCTGTACCACATCTTCTTTATCCATTCATCTATCAATGGACATTGGGTTGTTTCCATATGTCGGTTATTATAAATAATGCTGCTATGAACATAGGGGTTCATATATGCCAAGTTTCTAACTTCTCTCTACAAGTTGACTCTAAGCTCCATGTGGGGAGGACCATATCTCATGCTTCTTCTCTATTCCCTATAGCACTTAGTGATGATTCATAGTGAGTTTCTAAAAGTACTGAGTCTACTCATAATCATTACCAAAGGAGAGATTTCACTGCCTAATTGGTCTAAGAGCCTTCTCTTTCACATTTCATTTCCTTCTCTTGCACATGTTTAGGCCTGCAATACAAGTGCTTCAAAGATCAGTCAGTAAGAAGATATGGTCCATATATACAATGGAGTATTATACTTCCATTAGAAAGGACGAATACCCAAATTTGCATCAACATGGAGGGGACTGGAGGAGATTATGCTGAGTGAAGTAAATCAAGCAGACAGTCAAGTATCATATGGTTTCACTTACTTGTGGAGCATAAGGAACAACACAGAGGACATTGGGAGGTGGAGAGGAGAAGTGAGATGGGGGAAATCAGAGGGAGAGACGAACCATGAGAGACTGTGGACTCTGAGAAACAAACTGAGGAGTTTTGGAGGGGAGAAGGGTGGGGGGTTGGGTGAGCCTGGTGGTAGATATTATGGAGGGCATGTATTGCATGGAGCACTGGATGTGGTGCATAAACAATGAGTCTTGGAACACTGAAAAGAAATAAAATAAAATAAAATAAAATAAAAAGAAAAAAAAAGATTAGTCAGTAATAGAAAGACAGTATACTCTATGTATCACCCAGAAAGCTCTTGAAAACAGACACTCCTTTTTCTGGACATGGGTCTTACGATCCTTTCTCACTAATCTGACCTGATGGTGAAACGACTAACACAGCAAATGCCAGAATATGGGGATGAAAGATTCAGGCTGGCTAGTTAAATCATGGTAGTGGAAGGAACTGGGATCTCTCTGTTTTACCTAGTTACCAAATTATCTCCCTCACAGATGGCCATAAAAGAAATTGATCGATTTTTACTTTGCTAAAGTACTCCTTTAAAATAAAACTGACTTAGAACAACTTAGAACTGGATAGTCAATTTGAGAAGTTATATCTGTATGTGAGGACAAAATTCCAAATTATATTGGGTACAAGAGGAAATATGAGGATTATTTTTCCCTTGTAACTTTGGAGTGAGAAAGGGTTTGTCATAAAACAAAAGATTTATGAGTTTGACCATATGAAAATAAAATCTTTCACATTGCAAAGAACATGGTATGTGATGTCACAAACAAATGAAAAACCAAGAACATTTAGTTTGTATTATAAACAAAGGAATACTACCCCTAAACTTTAAAAAGCTCTTCAAGATTGAGATGAGAAAAGACTAACAACTCAATAGAAAACTGGGCAAAGGTCACAAGAAGATGATTTACAGAGATAGAAATACAAATGGCATTTTAATAGGTTTAAACAAAAGTTCTCAACCTTACTCTTAATAAGATACATCAGATTCAAACCACACTGGAAAATCATTTCTCCATGTAAGATTGACAGGACACAAAAGTTTGACCTTGAATTTGTAGGTGAGGTTTTGGGGGACCAGGCACATCAATCACTGCAGGCAGATGTGAAAACAGCACAGCTCCCCTGAGGATACATTCACTCTTTGACTCAACTGTCCAATTTGGAAATCTATTCCGTGGAGGACTAGTTAAATTAATTATGGCACAGCCACAGAGGATAGCTGTGCAAAAGAACATGGGAAGACTTTTATGTACTGACATGAAATGGTCTCCAGGATATATTGTTAGGTGGAAGCAAAGTAAACCAAACAGGATGCTGAACAGTGCAGGCAGGTGTAATGCCCTTCTGAATACAAGATATTTACCTGCATTTATTTATTGAGCACAAAGACTGGAGGATAAATAAGAAGCCAATAAAATGGCTCCTCTGTATGGGGCAAGAGGCACAGGGACTGGGCAGGAACCTCTGTGATCAAAACAAGAAGACCAAATTTTGAAAAATGATACCAGAGGGAAATTGCAAGAACTTCTCTAAACAGGACAGACTTGATGTGAAGTGTGAAGCTTGATGACCAAGTGACTGCAGCATTTGTGCACAGTGATAGAACATCAGGTGGGGGGTGGAGATTGGAAGATACCTAGCTCAACACAGGCTGAAAGAGGGGAGGGGAGATGCTTGCTCCATATCAGTAAGTAAGTTGTGGTCTAAGAAGATACCTGCTTGCTTTTGGTTGAGTATTTGAGACCTTCTGCACCTCTCAAAGATCTCATGGGCATGTGGTACAGTGAATGATGTCAGCACAGCTTTGGGCTTTCCCTAAAAATATTGATCTTGTAGACTTCCTTTCTACCCAATCTTAACTAAGCTCTTTCTAGAAGAGGGGAAATGCCAGGATGTAAAGTGTTGAGATGACATATTACATAAAGCACAGGATGGGCCAAACAAATCAAGATAAAGGAAAGTTTTTTTTTTTTTTAAGTGAAAAAGCAAAGTGAAAAAAACACTCTTTAAGATGATTTTGGGAGCTCATAAACAGAATCTGGGAGCCAACCACCAACCTTCTCTGCTCTCACAAGATGGAGAGGAAGCTTGGCCAATACTATGGAAAGGATACTGTCTCCTTTTCTAATTAAATTCCTTAAAAGAGTGGGCTGATTTATTCATTTATAATAAAATTCCTGGCCTAATTAAAAATGGGACTTTCTCCCACCTGATCTAGCCTCACTGTATTTCTGATTCCCATGTAATAGAATCTGAAAACAATGATGCTGAGTGATAGCTTGGGATATTGCTACTTATTGTGAAAATAAATAATAAAGAATGAGAATGCTGCTTGGCTTGTTTCGGAAAAGTTTAAATCACCCTGTTTCTCACTTCGATTGAATTTTAACAACAGATACAGATAATATGATATTTCCTTCAATGAAACTGTAGAATTTTGGCTAATTTATGAGAGTGGTTTACCTTTCTGAGGCTTTAGTTTCCAATTATTTTGGCCTGTGGTTTGTAAAGTGTCTGTGCTCCCCTCCCCTCCTCTTGTATCTTCAACCTTAAATTCCAGGAATTGTTCTTTCTTTCGACCCATTTAACAAAATACTGCTCATATTTATTTAGCACTCTGCAGACTGGAAGCCTTGTGACATATAATGTCACATCTGAACTACTCTGGGAGAGGTTGGTAAGGCGGGCATCACGTTGCCTATGAAACCAAGGCTCAGAAAAGTCAATACTATTCATCCAGAATCACCAAGTCTATTTGCAGAGCCTAACCTAGAACCCAGGAGTCCTAACTCCTGGTTATGAGCATGTCCAACACTTCCAGCCAAATGGCCATGGCTTTTGTTTCTAGATTCCAAGAAGTTCATAGAGCAGCCAGTAGTGTGATTCACTGAATGATGCTTGACATCTTTTCTTGGCAAAAACCCTGATTGCTGCTTGAGAAAGAACTCTGTTTGTTTCTGGTTTTGTTTTTCCTGAGCTCATCTGCTTGGCTGTACAGTATGCATATGTTTCTAGGTTTTTGGCTGGTTAAGGAGGGGCATTTAGGATGGGAGGATATGAGAAATCATCCCTTTCTATATCCTTGAAGTTTGAGAGCAAAACACTCTACATAGTTAGGATATATCCATCTCCTTTCCCTTCATACCTCAAAGGTTTGCACACTGCATCTCTGTTTTGGACACTATAATAATTACTTCTAGAAAGAGTTACTCCTGAACACTAAGACCCTTCTTTTTCCTACTTACCCCATTTCTTCAACAGGGCTTCCTTTATTGACCCCAGCTTTTTTAATCCTGAGATTTATGCTAATCTTCTGAGTCTTAACTATTCAGAGGAAAGGGTTCTGGCAAGAGGCCCTTTCCAAATGTCACTATGTGCTTTTTAGCCAAAAATGAAACTCTAAGGTCCCCAAGGAAACCCAAACACCTGTTGGCTATGTTTTTTTCTTCATTTTTATCTAATTGCAATTTACCTAATTCACTAGAACAGTGTGAGGATTAACTGTCCTCCGGTTACTTTCAAGTCTGTAAAGGATTTCTGCCTCCTCGGGGCACATGTTCTCTAAGAGAGACAGAAATGAAATACTAATAAGTGATTTAATGTGTAGCAGCCTCAAATAATCTGTGCTCTGTGTTACCATTTTCCACAGTTGGTGTCTCCCTAACACTCTAAGGTGCTCGGAACGGATTCAACAACCAAGTGTGAAAGGCCCAGGAGGAAGCATGAACTTCCCTTTCAAAGCCCCTTGGAGGAAGGGCATCTTAACCGTTCAGTTAGGTGCTGAGCCAGTTCTGGGGTGCCTGCTGGGTAGGCACAGGATTTGGCTGCTGTCATACCTCGGCACCAATATTTGACAGCTTGTCCTTCTCAATGACCATTTCTGATGCCTAATGGGTAATCTTCCCTTGGCTTCTTCTCAGTATTGTTGACATTTTGTGCAGGATAATGCTTTGTTACTGGGGGCTGCCCTGTGCATTACGGGATGTTCAGCAGCCTTCACGGGCTCCACATATCAGATAGGAGATGAGAACACCAAATATCCCCAAAGATTGCCAAATGTCTCCTAGGGCCACAACCATCCAGTTTGAGAGCCCCTGGGCCACATAATACCTTGTGAACACTCAAGATATTACTTGGATGACAGACAACCTCTATGAAAAAACCATCCTTAGACACATTCATGGGGGTGTCTTGGAGTCCTAGCAAGTGACTCCTGTGTGAGGCTGAGAGGACACACAGTTTCCCAAATGATGCATTATGTAATTTGCTGCTTATATATTTAGTTTCAGATCCTTCACCCAGCTTTCTTTTGGCCCTAGCAGCCAGAGATGGCTCATTTGCACAGCATTAAGTATTATTTGCTCCCCCTGCATATTCCACAACAACCAGGGATTGCGTTTTTACTTTGCAATTCTACTTTGCAGGCTCAGGTTTAAATGTTTTGGGTTACCACACATTCAAACTTGAGAGGGTAGCACTGGGGGTGCTGTGGTAATGATGGGGGGGGTGGAGAACGTCCATCAAAGAGTGACAAACTCCTGGGGGGGGAGCTTCTCTTCCCTCCAAAATGTCTCATTAGGGTCCAGAATTGGTCTCCCTCTCCTCTGTATCCTGCAGTCCAATTTAATTGAGCGACGGCCTCGCCACGGCACACTGCTCTTTCGACAGGAGAGTAAACTCATTCTGTCCATCATGACATTTGCTTTCTTAAGGGCCTCACAATATGCAGCTTCAATAATTAAATACAGGTCACATCGCAGCCTCCCTTTTCAAGCCTGTCAGAAGACACAGTGGGTTTCCTTTGGACCACGTGATTTTCAGAAGCTAATTTTTTTTTTTTTTTTTTTTTTTTTTTTTTTGCTGTTTTGCTTTATTGTTGAGCACGAAACTTCTACCCACTGAAAGCCCCAAACCTCAGCATAGTGTAAATCCCATCTGCACAGCTGAAAGGGCTGTCGGTTTTCTCATGGTGGACAAAGGTGACAGAGAGAAACTTGAGACTCTGGCTACCATAAGGGTCTCAGAGCAGCCTGCTTGTCAAGGTCAGTACTTTTCATTTGTCACCTGGGGCAGTTTACTGCTAGGAGATGAATCCCTTGTGTTTTATTGCCTGTGTCCATTTACCTTGAGTTGGGATGAGCTTGTCAAAAATAAAGCAAATCTTGAAAATGACCTAATAAGAGTGAAGTTCCAGGAAGGACTAAGGATAACTCTTACCTGGAGTGTCCGTCTGAAACCAGAGATTTCTCTGGGGGAACTCGGGAGTGATTATAATGAGTTTGGATTTCATTTAACCTAATGCTGATTTTGCACATTACTGAGATTTGTCATATTTAAGTCATATGCCAGATGAACACTTTAAAATAGATGCAACTTTGTGTGAATTTTCTATAAAATAGCAAAATCTGATTGCTCTATTAATAGCTAAAGTCCTTGGCCTTGGGAAGGCCGGGTGGGAGCGTTTTTAAAATTCATCATCTCTGCATAATTAGTTGTGAATCTCTAAATATTCAAGCTGAGGAATTAACTGGGAGCTGGAGCTGTTACCCTTCAGGGTCCCTTTTAATATTGTTCCACAGTCATCATTTCCTTGTGTTTTTCTAATTACTGCAAAACCAATTGTTTTTAACTCAACGGCCTTCGCTCTTTGTAATTTGTTGAATGTAATCACCTTCAAAGAAAGAAAATGTACTTCTTGTTCAGGAAATTGGGGTTTTTTGGATGAGCATCATGAGGTTGCTGTCGGACCCTGGTCCTGAAGCTTTACTTATATGACCTGATCATTACATTTTGAGGGTCTGGGGCTCAAGGAAGGAGGGGGTGCTCATGAAAGTGAGCTCAAAATTGGCTTCTATAGACCCCAGTGAGCTTTGATTGGGAGAAGGAGAATTGTGAAAACTAAAAAGAAGTATCAATTCAGCCTCTTTGTGCTGAGAAGGCTGCAGTATGGCCTTGGGCAGTAGACGACACTGTGTAGGGTACCTGACTGTCTTCTCACTCAGATGGAGCTTCAGGTGTAGTCTGATCAGAAGCATCCAGGGAGCAGGGTTATGTCACTAACCTGGCCCCAACCACCCGTGTCCAAGGCTGGTGTGGACACTGAGCAAGTGGTGAAAGAGCCAACATGAACTAGTTTAGAGATCAAGTCTCTTCTTTGCTTTTGTTCTTTTGCCAATCTTGCTTATCCACTAACCAGTGGATATTTTCAAAGAACAAATATGGCAAGAACCAAAGTTCTTAATCTTGATTTGTCTCTTTCAGATCTCAAGGGTATGATGCATTTTCATCAATAAGAATGACTCTTTGTGACCATAACTCCTAAACTAGGGCAGAGATTATGAAAATCAAGCCAGGCTGCATGGAGCCATTGAAAAGAAGTAAGAAAGCAAAAGTTTCTTATTGGCCTCCACAGCCAATAAGATTCATTGCTTTCTCTAGCACAGCCCTCATTTGTATATAGCTGCTCTGGGTCTTTCTTCCTCTGGACAAGGTAAGGCCCAAATGGATGAAGGATGTGTGTGTGTGAGGAGCTAAACAAGGCCTTAACCAGTTGTATGAGTTAGTTGCAATTTTATTCAATATTTGTGATGTTGCCTAACATTTATTAAACAAGTATGGTGTGCTAGGCCCTGTGTTAAGTGCAGTAAATGAACAAGGAGCAATCTTGGCATTAGTGAGAGATCTGAACATGCAAAGAAGAAAGTATAACCTCAAGTGCTGAGCGGCAGAACTAAATTCAGGGCATTACAGGAGAACAGACAGGGAAGAGTAATTTGGGCATGGCTGATGGAGGGATATCTGAGAAGACTTCTACCATGGAGGAGGTAAAGTCTGAACTGAAACTTAAAGACTAAGTAGAAGTTATATGAAGGTTAGAGAAGATAGGTGTTGGTATGTAGGACATTCCAGGAAGTGAGACCACTTCGTGGTCTCACTAAGGAAGCAAAGCTAAGGAAGACCATAACAGCATCCTATAGCCAGGACACAAGGGAGCAGTCTGGTGTCACATGAAGTTTAAAACAGGAAATGGAAAAATATAAAGTCAGAAAGGCAAGGCCAAGATGGGTTCTGTGAACCTTGTAGAGGAGCAGACTGGATTTTGTCTGTGGGTA
Source organism: Enhydra lutris kenyoni (assembly GCF_002288905.1). Classification (NCBI taxonomy): domain Eukaryota; kingdom Metazoa; phylum Chordata; class Mammalia; order Carnivora; family Mustelidae; genus Enhydra; species Enhydra lutris. The sequence continues at coordinate 98,406,425 of NW_019154085.1, read as the reverse complement.
ATGGAGAGTTCTAGAAGAGTTTCCAGTAAAAGGTACAATATGAGAGGCATGAAGGCAGTGGGGATGATGCATTTATGGGAGAAGGGACTGGCAGTGAGCAAGGAACAAAGGGAGGCAGTAGGCTATGTAGCTTCACGAAGGCACTGCTGGAGCACGGGTGGAGGGGTTAAAAAGAGGAAATATTCAAGAAGTATATGGGGAGGGAAGCCAGCAGGATCTCAGGACAGCCAGAACGTGGGAGGTGAGAGAAGAAAGAGTAAAGGCAAATTAGCTTCATAGACTATATTCCTAAAAGAATGGAGAGACTGCCAGTTGAGACAGAGAGCCTGGGAGGCAGAGATTTCTAGAGGGAAAAAGAAAGGTGTCAGTCTGGCCTTTTGCCTTTGAGATACCTGGTGGGGCTGGTGAAGGCAGGGGGTTGGGGAACAGCCGTAGATGAGTCAGAAGCTAGGGAGATAAGCATTGGCTAGGGATGATTATTTGACTTTTTACTAATCAGGTCCAGCACATTCAGCAAGGGATGAGACTCCTCTGGCCTCCCTTCATCCAGAGACTGGAGCTCCATTGATCCAACTCCCTGGGTCTTGACTCATCCGACATCCTGCTGGTGGTTTGCTGTCTTTCCCCTTCCCCTTCCACCGCGGTCCCTTGCTCATGCCTTGTCCAAGGCCCTGCCCGCAGGAAAGAGGTGGGAATGTTTGTTATGCCCAGCTTGGCAAATTAGAGTGGGTAGCTCTGTGGAAACAAAGCCACAAAATGACTTTTGTCTGAAACCTCACCCGCTGGGCCACCTACCCAGCTCCTAATTCCTGCCCCTGCCGCTCGCTGCAAACAACCTAGACTTTTCGAACATATTTCAAAATTAAGCTAAAGAAACTAAACTTGAAAGAAAAGACATGTATTTACTTTAGTGTTTGATGAGCCTGTAGGCAGGGTATTAGAAAGTAGGTTTCTATGTCCACATTCAGTGTGATTCAAAGAAGCAAGTGGGCAGGAGAAACCAGGGAATGTGGGGTCACTGTGTTTGAAAGGACACTGTGTTTGAAAGGAAAGCCTCCCCCCGCCCCCTGGACCTGCTGTGATTAGCAGGGGTTGGGGGATGGTGGTGAGGGCATGTGGTGACAGGCAGAGATCCCTGACTGTGCTTTTCCTATGAGCCACTGTCAATTGCCCTTCTCTACCTGCGGGAAATTTCAAGGGGCCAGGGAGAGAGGGCGCGTTTGAGAAAGGACAACTATCTTGGAGAACATCCAAATAAGGCTTCCAGCTCAACCAGCAATTCCATTCTGCAGGTTGGGGACCTCTATTACAAAATCATGTTACGGGGTAGGGGGGGGGGGGGGGGTAGGGGGGGAGGACCACTTTCACAGGTTCACGTGGTGAAAACCAGGCAAAATGGTGACTGGCAGGGAAGGACATCTCAACTACACACCCAGGACACATACTCCTTGTACCGGTTTTCTCTGAATCATTTCTATTTCTTTTCGGATCCATTTTGCCAGCATTTAAAAAGTTCCTGCTGGTGAGTCCATCCTACCTGCCCCTTCTGAGGGTTTGCTGGAAGCCAGTAGGGGCCCACAGCCATGCTGGCTGTCTGCACATGTTCTTTCTTCCTGGCCACTCTGTCATCAGCCAGGGTTGAGCTGCCGCCGGCTCAGTCAGCTTGTGTGGATGACAGAGCTCTGGCAACAAATTCACTATTAAAAGCAGAGGGCAGGTGCCTGGCCGGAGGAAAAGCATCTTTTTGCTGGTGGGATGCTTCTGGAGTTAGTCTACCTAGCCCTTGGCTTCTTATCCAAAGAAGCACCGTTCACCCTGAGGCTTGGGCAACAGAATGGAAGAAGCCCCTCCTCTCAAATGAGGATTTGCTCTGGTTCAAGGGAATAGGATGAACAAAATGAGTATATTGAGAAAACAACCCAGGCTAAGATTCACTGCCATTTGCCAAAAGGGCAGAAAGAAAAGTTAGAGGAACAAGTTCACTCTTCACCAGGTTCCCTAAGTGTCCCCTAATGTTTATTCCTTATTGTTTTGCAGGACTCACTTAAACAAAACAATGTTAAAATGTGAACTCTAGGGGCGCCTGGGTGGCTCAGATGGTTAAGCATCTGCTTTCAGCTCGGGTCATGATCCCAGAGCCCTGGGATCGAGCCCTGCATTGGGATCCCTGTTTGGCCAGGAGCCTGCTTCTCTCTCCCCTTCTACTGCTCCCCCTGCTTGTGCTCTCTCACTCTCTCTGTCGGATAAATAAATAAAATCTTAAAAAAAAAAAACAAAAAAAGTGAACCCTAAGGTAAGTTTTTCATACTCCAGCACTTGTTCATTGGCACAATTTGTCTTATTTCCTTTTTCAAGATGTTTTCAAATTGCCATTGGACCATCCCTCCTCCCCTCTCCCACTACCTTCCTTTCACCCCTCATTGGAAACTCACTGCCAGAGGTAGAGACAGACAACTGAAGATGACGATTTTATCCCTCTTTTGAGTCATGAGCCACATATGGAATCATAGAATTCCCCCTTCACTCCCGACATCTTTCTTCACCTAAGACACACACTCCCCTGGCTTTCCTCCTGAGTAGTCTCCCTCTTTTCTCCCTGACCTGTAAATGTGGGAGGATGGGATTCTCCCTCTATCAACACTCCCTCCCCTCCTGACCTCATCTGGACCCTGTGTATGCAGACACTCAAAGTTACATTTCCAGACCAGACCTGATCTGCTGAGCTCCAGATGCCCATAGCACATGCCTACTCAACATCTCCACCTGTTCCACAGGCAGCTAGCATGGAGCATGTGCAAGATTCCCCACCACCTCCCCTCCACTCCCCCCTCTCCAATCCTACCCAGCTCCAACCTCAGCCTTCCCCATTTCAGTCAGCAGAGAGTTGTCCCTTCCAGGACCCGAACACTGAAGCCATCCTAGACCCTGCTATTTCCTCTACCCCCACCCTCTAATCTATCAATAATTGTGTTGTCTTTTTAATTAGATCTGGAATCAGCCCATTTTCACTCTGTGTTGTATGTGCCACATGTGGTGAGAACTCTTAAGAAAGCAGAGAAAATTAAATCTAAAAATTCTGCTCCTTGCTGTACTAGCCACAGTTCAAGTGCTTATGGGCCATGTGTGTCTTGTGGCTCTGGTACTGGCCAGCGGCGCTCACTCCTTTCACCAAGACCACCCTGCCCCAGCCACTAAACATCTCTTACATGAGTGACTAATACTAATTATAGCCCCCGAGGTGATGTTGCTCCTTCAGCCTTCACCAGCTGGTAGCCAGAGAAATCCTTTGGGAACATCTTAGGTTATGCTGCTTCTTTGCTCAAAGTCATCCATAAGCTCCCATGCATGTCTAGCAAAGTCCTCAGAATGGCAAGTAAGACCTTATGAGCTCTAGCTCCTTTTACTTGTCTGACCTCATCGGCCCTTCCCCTTCCAAACTGCTCTCGGGACAGCCACACTGACCTCCTGCTGCCCTTGCCTCCAGGCTTCCGTACTGGCTCTTCCCTCTGCTGAGCATGCTCGTCCCCCAGATGGCCTCCCGGTTCATTCCCTCTCCTCCTTTCCTCCTTCCGATTTTGAACACCACCTTCTCAGTGAGAATTGTTCAGACCACTTTTTAAAATGTGAACCCTGCCCCTCTCACGAGCAGTCCTGCCCTCCCCTATGTACCCTACTCCTTCACTTTGTTTTCTCCACAGCACTCATCTCTTTTCAACAAATAATAGACATTTAGTAGTTAATCATATCTGTTGTTTACTCTCCAACAGGGAATTTTGTCTAGTTACTCATTGCTGAAAAACTGGCCCAGAGGAGGCCTGCCATAAATATTTGTTCAATAAATAAATGGAGTTTTAGAGCTGGAAGGAGCCCTGGAAATCATTCTTGGATGAAGCAGCTGAAGGTTAATGAAGTGAAATTAGTCGCTGTGGACCCACGATAAGTTCAAGGGAAGAACTGGACCAACAGTACCTAGGTGTCTTCACTGGGCGGTCCCGTGATTAAGACCTCCCTTTCCACCTTCTTTGCCACAACCAGACAGAGAGCCAATATGGACACCAATCTAACCGCAAAGCCAGGGGTATTTATCACTTTTTTCTTGGTAAGCCTTTGTATCATTTTACCATTGGTCCTGCTTCTCTGATAACTTGTAGGAAGCAAGGAACCAGGTGGAGGCTCGGGCTAATGGCTATTCTTACTCCCATATGTCCCAATGCAAAGACTCTTGGAAAACTGTAAACACACATGGTTGCTAGGATTTCCCTAAAGCAATTTATCAGTCTTGTTTAAAAAACAAACAACAAAATCATGTTTTCATCATATAATTGCTAAATTAGTATTTGAAAAAAAGCTGATGAGCATGAACAAAATGATTCTCCACTGCATCACTGAAATATTTCTGACAATCCAGTGTAGATAAGAAGGAAAGTGGACCCCAGATCCCACTCTGAATTAGGGGTTCATCTGTCCTCCTATAGCTGTAAGGAAAAGCCATCTGAATATACACATTTTTAAATTCTTCTGCTGCCAATTCTGATTCAAAAAGAAAATACAGTGAGCGAGTTTGAACTTCATAAACAGACCTGTTCATAACAGCCCAGCTCACAGGTGCAGAGCTACACAGCACGATATTAGCAAAAAGCCTCGAAGACTCCATCCATGGCTCACTGGACAATTTAACTCACCAGAGGATGTAATTAAGAACAAAGTTATCTTTCTAGTCGTTCCTTCATTACTCAGATAACTCAACTGGAGACTTTTTGGGAGATGCCAGATTTGGAAATAAAATCCTTACAGACTGCACTGAAATGTCATGAAGATTATACCAGAAAACAAACGGATGCACATAGACAATCTTCTGAACATACCAGAAAATTAGATCTCAGGAGAGACGTGGGGCTCAGATGTAAAATCAAGGGTAGGGGCGGAGGCAGAGTACAGCGAAAGGCGCAATCAGCGGCTTCCGGGAGAGAGAGTTGCCCCGGAAGACCCGGTGCTCCCGCAAGTTACCTTGGGTGGCGCTCTTCATTGCTTTCACTAATTTGCCCCTTCCAGCTCCAAAACCATTATCTCCATAGTCCAGGTCACTGTCACTAGCACTGCCAGCACTGGCAGAGTACGCACACATTCTGGGTCCCTTGTCCTAAATAAGTAATACGAGACCGTTAAGATTATTCACGCAAGTCGAATGCGGCAGAAGATCCTGCGAGGATGGGACACGGTTCAGATGGGCTGTGACGCGGTCACCGTGCGCGCAGAATTCCATTCCCCTGCCCCACCCCCAGAACAGCTCTGCTTCTCCTGTCTGTCTCACTTACTGGAGCTGCAGGAGCAGGGCTGCGATAACGAAGCCATTGACCACTCTGCCGTAGTCTCAGGCCCAGGAAAGTCCTCACAGTTACCCGCTCTGCATTTTGTACACTTACTTCTTTAGGGGGTCTTATTTTTCTCAAGTGCCTATTATGAGCTGCTGTTCCAAGCCTAATGGCTTATTTGCTTAACTGATCTCATCACTGGCTTTCAAGTATCAGAGGGTATGGGAAAAAAAATCAACCTTGAGAACAAAAGAATGAATGCTTGCCTAATTTATGATTTCCTTCTATCCCTTGAAAGGACAGGAGCCTTTAGGAAAGTACGCTACTGCTAACCCTATATACTCCTCACATCCACTGGAGGTTGACGGGTTGAAGGACTCAGTCTCCGCTCTTGCTCGCAGGTACACACAGCCTAACCCTTGAGTTGTCACTGGTGTGGCGATAAGGCTCTCTCAGGTGGTCGATGCTGTATAAACAGTATCTCCCTTTGTGCACAGAACCAAAATACTAGATCTGGGATTGCAGTTTGGTGTACAGAATTATAAAAGAATGTCTTTCAGGTCTGCAGGCTGCCCTGTTAGAACCTGTTATTCCACACCCATCTCAGACAGTTCAAGTCTTTTAAAGTTTCTAAAGTCTGTTTGGGAGGGTGTCATTCGGTTGGAAATCATAAAAACACACTTTGGGATGTAAATCCCCTCATCTGGAGTTGTAAGTACAAGCAGCTACTCATTCCTTTGTTCCTTTTTTCATTGACTCATTCATTCACCCATTCAACAGATGTTTATCAAGTGCCTATTCTCTGCTAGGAGGAGGGAGAGGCTCTGGAGGTACGGGGTTCAATATGCGGGATACTGATAGTCCACCAACGATGATGTCCATGAAGGATGACAAGTCTCTAGGCTGGGGTGCTAGGGGAGCCCCACATCTTAGAGTTCCAGTACGGCCCCAGTAACACTTTCTGCAGTAAGTGAGGGATGAGATGAATCTCTTCATCCCTCCATTCAACAAACCCTAATGGAACTGTGCTGGGTGCTAGAATTGTAAGCTAACTCTTGCTTCCAACTTTCTCCCCCTGGCAGTCAGCAAAGCAGGCTTCTAAGTTCCAATTCACAGCAGTGACTCTCTCAAATCAGAATGAACTTTCCAGTGGGCAGAAGTGGGCAGGGTGATGAGGGAGAGAACCCCAGAGAGGTGTCTGTGCTGCTGGGCAGGTATGTTGGGTGAGGAGTGTCCTGCCATCACATGTAGCAGGAAGGCTCTCACCTGGCCCGCATTCAGTTGTTGCTGTTGTTTTTGTTATTATTATTATTTTTACTTTCTTGGATTTGCCTGAACCCCTTTGCCATTGTCACTACCTGTTGTTTTTGAACAATTTCCCCCACTGACTCTGGGTGTCTTTAGGGTTTTCTCAACTCTCTGGTTCCCAAAGCGAGCACAGAGTTCTTAGAACAGGGCTTCTCAAAGTATTTTCCATGGCCCAGCAGTATCGGCATCACCTGGGAATTTGTTAGAAATATTTCGACTTCAACTCATCAGTACCAAGTCGGACATGGCGTGAATGGATGTGGAGCCCTCCGTGTGCTTCTGATGCCCACTCATGTTTGGGAACCACTGCTTTAACATTTTTATGTCTAAATTAAAGCATTATAGACTACACTGTTTTACTCTTTTGCCTCCTAGGTTCCTGCCTTGTAGAGCCTGCCATTCTGAGTGTCAGACATGGAATTCTAGTCTGAGGGGGAGGGCCAAGTTCTAGTCCTGACTCCTGAGTACGGACCCTGAATATGGTCTAGCATCTCTCTGGAGTTGTGTTCTCTGCTGTAAATTGAGGCTATGGGCCCCGAGAATTTCTTTCCCTACTTGTCCATGAGTCCATACTGAGGTGCTAAAGGCTGAAAGAAGGTTCAGCCCCACTGGTTGTGGGGGACCCCAGATGTGGGCTGATCTGGGTATTTTTCTTCATAGTTGAAAGAAACTGTACTAGAAAGAGCAATGGGGGCTCCTAATGCCAGGACTGGAAGAGACAAAGGCAGCAGGAGTGAGAAGAGTTAAGGAAGGGCGGGGAAGCTCTGTTAATTGATCCATATGTTCTTCTTCCCACCCTTCTCACTGCCAGGTACCAACAAAGAGCCTGAAGGGGGGCCAACCCAGGACAAGTTGAGAAATAGTGAACAAGGTGAATATGGCCCACATAACCAACTGGAAGGGGTAAAGAGGAGGAAGCACAGAAGGGAATACCAAGTAACCCTGATGGGTGATAGAAATAACCCTGAGCTCTGAGCAACTTCCTAGGTCCAATCACACATCAGGAGGCCTATGTGTGCCATCTCAGGGTGGAGGAAGATCTCCCAGCAAAAATGGTAGAGGCTGAAGAGACACAGGTCTCATTGACACTGGCAAGTCATTTGACTACTCTGGGATATATACCTCCTTTACCTGTCTCACAGGAACGAGGTAAAGGTTAAAGTAAGGATAAGGTCATGAAAAAGTGTCATTATATCATTCTCAATGGTGCTCTCATGGCTTGGGAAAGTGAGTACCCATTGTGTAACATCTAATCTGGGCAGAGCTTCCATGCCTCAAGAACCTAGGGGCAGATCTGTGGAAGCATTTCAATTCCTCCCAACAGACCATGGTGTTCCTTAACAATGCAAGGAAGAAGGTGAGCCTCGGGCCTTAGTTTTTATTCACTGAGCCAATGACAAATTTGATCCAAAAATTCAATCTGTCGTTAAAGGATTTAAGGAAGTCATTTTTCACCATCAGGGCAACAGGCGGAGGGTGCCCTCCCATCAGCCCGTCCCACTCCCTTACCTGGGTCTCAGCCATGGGGCCTTCACCCCCCCAGTCTGGAAGCTGCTCACTTGTAATGGTGTTTTCAGCATATTCAAATGACGAGCAGGTCTGAGGCCTTGGCTCTGCTTCATTCTGCTTTTGGGAATTGATTTTTCCTAAATGAGAAAATATACATGAAATCACAATCTGCTTCCTTCAATTCTTTACAAGTTTAGGGAGGGAAGTGAGGGAGACATTCAGCATTAATAAAAAAGGTCCAAATACAGTCAGAGCTGGGTATCTCAACATTCTGTAAGTCTGTGTTAACCAAAACATCCACACTGCATAGCTAGGGGTATCTATCGAGGATGTCCATCTTGGAGAGCTGAAGGCAAACTTTTCCACAAAACGCTGACAGACTTTTCATATTATGAAGGGGTCAGCGGGCAAACCCTTTGAGAAACACCCATTCCTCCTCAAATAGTGTTGATTATCAAATAATAAACAGGTTTCCTTTTGGGAGCACTTCTCAGAGCCTCCATTCCACTATTGAAAAATTGTCATGATGTCCAAAGAAACGACTTGAACTAGAAGCCCTAAATAATATGTCCTATATTGAAGATACTACTATAAATTTAGAGATAAAAGTCTTTTCAGATTTTTTTTTAAAGGATTCCTATTTAGAGTATAAGTATATTCTGAGAATGTTAGGTTGTCTGATTTCAAAAGCAGACCTTTCCCCCATGCTTCTTGTGAGCTTAACCTCTGATAATAAAGGGAAAGAAGAAGAAGAAGAAGACGACAACGATGATGATGAAGCAGCAGCAGCAGCAGCAGCAGCAGCAGCCCTTCTCAAACATACTTGAGCAGGGAACCCTTATTTTCCTAGAATACCCATGACGGTCATTCCCAGTGCGCTCGGAATGTGCCCTGGGCAACTCTGCTCTTAAAGACCTCGCGGGGCAGGACTCTCGAGCTTTTACGTGCCTACACTTCAGCTGAGCTTTTGTTAAATTGCAGTGTCTGGATGAGGTCTAGAGTGCCGGTCTGAGATTTCGCATTTCCGGAAAGCTCCGGGGGCGATCCTGATGCTGCTAGCCTATGCATCCCACTTTGAGTAGCGAGGGTGTCATTAGCAGGGAATGATTAAAGAAAGTTCCCCCATTACCCTTAATAGTAGATTAACCTGCAGAGTGAATTCTCTCCTCAGGCCCAAAAGGAGAACTGCTGTTATTATGCTCCATCCTCAGTGATTACCAACAGGACGAGCTGTGAGACAGCCTCTCCACAGCATTTTGCTCCTGAGGAGAAGCGAAGTCACTGTATTTTCGTCAGCACTGTGAGACTTGTACAGTTACTTCTATTTTCCGTTATGCGGGAAAGTGAAAGGCACGCATGAGACAGGAAGGGACTCCTCTCAGCGGGAATAACCTCACTTTCCTTTTGTTCCAGCCAGTCCTCCATTCCCTGATTTTTCAAGTGAGTCGCCCATGGCCACAGAGAAAAGAGCAGCCTTGGAAAGGCGGGCCCGCGTCTGGACCACAGTGACGCTATCATTTGGTAGACAGGCAGCTGCGGGGTGGGGACCCCAGTAATACCCTATGGCTCTGTTAACCTCGCTCTCTGTGTATACTTTTTTTCTTCTTCTCTTCTTCTTCCTCTTCTTCTTCTTCTTTTTTTTACAACCCTTCATGACAATTTAATTAAGACACAAACCTCCAAAAACCATCACGGTGAGTATTAGCAGCAAGATCAGAACAATCTCCTTCCAATCCCCTTCTTATGAAGCAATTCAAGGCTTGTGGTTTCTATTCAGTTTGTTATAATGACAGTGTTTAATCATGAAGTCTACTCGGCAGCCCGCCGCTGAATTGAGGTCACACATGTGACTATTCAAGCATGGAGCACATAATCTATAACTAAGATTTCGCCCCTGAATCTCTAGAGGCTGTGTCATTAATTAACAATGCGTTTATTTAAAAAATAATATGCATTGCAGCCCTCCGAAATGTAGCCTTGGCTCGGAATGAGCCGAAGTTTGTGATGAAACATTCATGGTAGTTGGTATTGTATGAAGAACTCAGCCATGAGAATAGCTCAATCACATTTATTCAAAGATATTTAATTAAAAGTCTTCTTTTCTAATTTCTCAAAAGCTGACAGGATAATTTCTACTTGTGGCTCCTTTCTAGTCATCAAATCATAAAAGAGAGTCTTTAGAGTTCTAGTTCAGATGCTTATGCATATCATAAATGCAACGTAAGCCATGCAAGTTAAAAATTATTTAGTGTCATCCTGCACTGCAATAAATATTTTTAATCCTGAGGGAACAATGAAAAAACTCTGACCCTTAGCCTGGTCCTATCTTGAATCATGGAAGCTTGTTTCAATTGACCATGACGAAGGGGGGGGGGTGCCTCTCAGGGGTGAGGCTCCTTCCACTCTATTGCACTTAATGCACAATCTACCCCTGATATATCAAACTAAGTTTTTTATAGATCAACATATAAATATATTTGAGCAGGACAGGAATATGTCAGAAGACATACATTTCTGGTTAGAGGGCAAACAACAATTCTGCTAAATTTATGTCTCGGGCCTAAACTGGTCTATATTCAGAGTTAGGTTTTAAAAGAGAAAATCCTATGTGTATGTTGTGTGGGCCTTTGTTTTTTTGTTTGTTTGTTTGTTTGTTTTCCCATCAGTTTATATTTCCATATACCTATGCTTAGGTGCTTGTTTCCTTTCCATGTGTGTATATACCGTGCTGTAATACAAGAGCCCATAATGTTTAACACGTGTCCTTTTACTTTTTGTTTGAGGACCTACAGAGGTTTTCACTTGCCCACATTCCCATTGCGTAGAGGTCACTGACTGACCTCCTGGTGGAAACCTTTCCTGCTGCCTGTTTTCCATTTTTTGTCAGCAAGTGCATTATTTTGGTGTGGAAACAATCTGATTTGGAAGGTCGAAGGTGGTTTACCTGAGGAAGCTGGTTTGGGGAGGCGACTCTCAAGAGGCCGTATGGCCCTGGTGGTCATGATGGGGTCAGATGTGGAATGAACAATGGCATTATCTGCAGAGGCCTGGCTGTCTGCAGAGGAAGGCACTTCTCGTTCAAGGGTCTGAGCTCTGATGGAAGAAGCGGCACAGAGTGCTGGCTGGAGAGAGAGGATGGGCTCGGTGTCCTCTGGGAAGTCTGGGTGGCACAGGTACCGCCCTGTGGAGCGATTTCCCGAGTCTGGGAGTGGGAAGGTTCCAATCCCACTGTCCAGCGTCCTCATCAGGCAGTTGGATTCTAGACAGAATAACATAATGAGGATTAGAGAAGGCTCACATACAAGGATAAAAGGATAGTGAGCATTAGTCTCTGATCTGGAGGAACGGGGATATCTAAAAGGAAGAAATAATTCTAATGGTGTAGTAAGTTTGAAGTGAGTGGCATCACACCGACATTCGGTTGAACATGGAAATATTCCCTTCACATAACATGAGGGAAGACAGCAGCCATTACTGGCATTAAGACTCACATGTACTTACACCCTGGATGGCTCACTAGAGTTATCACAGAAAAAAAAAATCATTAGAGACCAAAAATGATTTTTGGTCACCTTTATTTCAATTGGAAATCATATGACTTCAACAAATTAGGTGAAATTTATTAACCAAAATATGATGAGTAATGAGCACACATAACACATTGAAGTGATGTCCTAACAAAGGTAATTATGCATCTCTTACATGAATTATCGTCCACCTGACAGTTAACTAAGTGTCTGGCCTCTCAATTTAACTGTGAGGGCAAGTAGTGCACATGCTCTAAAGGTCATTCCAAAAGGTACCTTACCTATGATATTACCACTGTATCACATGGTCTTCCTCTGACCCAACTGCCATTTGAAGTCAATTTATTGAGAAGACTACAGAGCCACTGCCTGTCTTTCCCCCTTACTTCACCCAGTGACACAACCCATCAGTACCTGTTGGATTTCTTGTCACTACCAGAGATCCCTGAAACTATTATTCCCTAAAATGAATCAAGTTGATTTCACTGCATGTGTGTAACATTTTCTGATGTGTCTCATCTTTAAGAAATTTTATATACAGGCAGAAATACAATATTGGCAAAAATGATTGCATGTTTGATTTCTGAAATGGTTGATCCAAGCCAATGAGACAACTTCCTAGTTCTGCTCATCACTCCCAAAGTCTCCTATTTATATGATAGTCCTAGAATAAAATATCCTTAATAAAAGTTTGTATCGGCATCTTACAGTTCTAAGACTAAGAAATACTTAGTACCCTATTGGGCATGGTGGCAGATATAACAGAATATGGCATACTCTTTGCATCGAGATGCTCAACAGCTAACATTTTAGTGGTGCTTTTATGGAACATCTTCCAAAGTGGGAACTGCCAATAACTACTGTACGGACCCCGACACAGGATTCTTAAGCTCTGGAGCTCTCAGATTCCTTGAGGCAGCTGTGAGGATACAAATCTCTTCGCCATCCAATCTCTAGAATTTAGAATGCTATGGAACATCCTGTGAAAGATAGCTGAAAGAGTTAAATAATGAAGAATGACATATGCAAAATGTTTAACTTATTTATCAGATATTAGCTGGTACCTGGTAGGTGGATAGTTTATCCATAAGTGCCTTCTTTACACAATCCCATTTGGTACACAATCCCATGGGCAATTAGTACCAGAATTCCAGAACCTGTCCATTCCCTACCCTCTTCCTCAAAACCTCTTTGCTGCAAGTGAATAGTACAATTCTGGGATTTTCCTAACACTAAGGTTAAAAAAAGGGGGTGGGGTGGGGGGTAGGGCTGTGGATAGACCTGTTACAGGTTTTAGTAGGTTTGGTGCTGGTTTTGGAGGCACTCAGGAGACAAAGTCCCTATCAAAGAAGAAGCTTCTGTTTTCAAAGAGGTGTTTATTGGGAAGATGAAGATACCCTCTCTCACTGAGCAGCCTCATACACCATGGGACCTCAGACACTGGTCAGGGACTGCCGGAGCACAGATTCATATGGCGACAGCCAGGGGCGGGCTTTTCCTTTTCATAATCAGTAGGGCTAAGCCTTAGCCCCATTCATTTCAAGGCCTCCACCTGGCCAGCTTTACTCTCAACCAGCTTCAAAGATTGTTCATTGTCTTCTCTATTCATTTCCTCCTCAGTGAAGGGGGCCTGATTGTTACGAAGGGCCTTTTTGAGAAAGGAGCAGCTGTTTGCCTGGGGAGGCATTGCCAGATGAGTTCGAAAGGAAAGACCCTGCTATTCAGAACTCAAGGTCTTTTCTTCCTTTTTGCCTAGAAATAAAAAAACCCTCAGAGTTAGCATGTCCCTGTGTTGTACTTGGAGCAATTCGAAGAGGCTGAACTTCTTCGGTCTCACACAAGCAAGTGGGTCTTCCTCAGAACCGACCCAGGGCTGGGCAACTCGAAGCGGACTCACAGGCTGTCACAGCTGAGCTGTGTTAGTCCCCACGTGCCCCGGGCTGCCTCCCATGGTAACTTACTCCCAGCCCCTTCCGGATTTCGTAGCCCCAACCCAAAGCGTGCTTGGCAGGATGAGACACGGGAGATCTTTCCCTTTTGTGGACACGAATCATTAAGTCTGTCTGCTTACTTCAGCCGTTAGGACCTCGCTCCTTTTTGGCATCATGTCATCACTTTTGCGACCTTATAAGGTAAGAACTATCATCACTATCCACAAGTGAGGAATCCTAGCCCCAAAGGGTTAAGTAACTTGCCCAAGGTCATGCACTATAGAGAAAGAGCTTGGATTTGAATCCAGTCAGGTGAAACTACAAAGATCCGGCTTTCAACCATCAAGCTGTCTTGATCCTTCTTCCCCAAAGCACAGATAAATCCAGAAGGGGGCTCCACTCAGTTATGAGCCACTGAGGCCACGTTGTGAGCACAAAGCTCACAGGATCCCCCCCTCCCACCTCCCCCACCCGCCGCTCCCTAGGCAAGGTGCTCAGCTTCTCCTCTGGTATCAGAGCAGACTCCTGAAATCTAGCTGGCTCCTATGTTCCCCATCCCAAGGTGTGAGTCTACTCTTAACTTTCGCTGTATTTACATGGCTGCTGCCCCATGCAGGGTGCCTGCACATCCTGATGGGCATGTTTTCTGAGGACCATGATTGCTCAGTAATGCTTCCCTCTGCCTTCTTCAGTTGTATCCATAGATGTCCATGCCAAGGTTTCTCTGGCATTAATCGCAGCTCTCTGGATTAGGCAACAGGCATTGCCTCCAAGGGCAGTTTTTCCGGCTTTGCCTAAAAACGCGTCCTCCCCCCGACCCCAAGTATTTGATGGCTCAGAGAGCACTGAATCCAGTTCCCTCCAATGAAGACTCAAAAAAGCAGAATGAGATCCTTGGCTGCCTTTTCAGTGATTTTTCTGGGGAGAAAGCCCCAGCCCCCAAAGCCCTGTATGTGCTGGCTTGGTCTATGAAGCAAGACAGGGAATAGGGCAAGGAGAGGTCTGGGGTAGGAAAAATGATGAAGGCAGGCTAGGTACGGGATACCCTTCTGAAAATGCCAACATTTTCCGGTGTCTGTCCCCTTAAATTATTTTCCTTCCCTCCTTTCCTTTTCTAATATTATCATACCAGAATCTGTAAAACAGGACTTCTGGTATTCCTGAGTTCTCAGATTCTCAGATTCTCTGAGAACTGTGTGTTTGACACTAAACTCACAAACCACCTGCTATTAAAGTCATTTTTTATTTCTAAAAATTACAGGTGCCAAATGTAGTGACTTTGAAGAACTCATTTGTAAGTACCTATGAAATGAGATGTAGACAGTCCGGGACTCGGGCCCTATATGCCAAGTTTCACCCTCAGGCAAATTTCTCCAGAATGCATAAACCTTTGGAAATGGAGTTTATATTGAAAATGCTGACACCTTCTTTATGTAGTTTCTTTAAGGTGCTGTAAGTTTCTCACAGTTCGTAAAAATACTGTAACCTGAAAAAAATGTTAGGTACTGTACTTTTTTTTTTTTTTTTTTAATTTTAGGTACTGTACTTTTGAAGCCAGCTTGTTGTCTCCCCTTGGAGAATTATAAGAATCCACAAAGTAATTAAATGGCTGTGATTGGAACAGAGTTCAAAGTAGCAAGCTGACCTTGCATCTGAATGAGCTGACAGTCTAGATCTTGACAAGTATAAGTTCACGTTTGTGGGTGTGAGAACAGCTGCCAACAGGGCCTTTCCAATGAGTTCAAGGGTTGGGTCTCTGGATGGACTAGCAGGTTTCATTCTTCCAAGGTCATCGATCACATCTCTGACCCTGGTCAGTCCTCCTACCTACTTCTCATTGTCCCATTTGCCTTCTCTCTCTCACTCACTCTCTCAAAGTTAAGTTCTCTCACTTATTGGCACTGACAAGCCCTAGACGTTTCATGGGATGACTCAGAGTGGTGCTTCCCAGATCTCTTAAAGTCATGGCACACATAGAAAATATATAGCTCACTGAGGAAAATACTGGCTACTTGAGAGCTGATGGCTCCACTTCTCAGCACCCCTGGGATCCATTCAGGGCATCAGCAAGAGAATGGCAGAGAATCTCTTACTTGTGGGACGGACTCAGGATCTTTTACTCAAACCTCAAATGCATCACTTTGCAGATCTCCAGCAGGCAAGGAGATGGACATCTTTATGGTCTCTTAGCAGCTGATACAGAAATTTCTAGGCCCTCCTTTTTTTGGGAAAAATCTCAGAATGCTTGAATTGGGAAGCATTTCTGGCATTGAAGCTTGAAGTTACTGTGCCTAAGAGGGAGACGAGCAGCCCAGGTGTGGGGTGAGTAGCCAAAAGGGTGAGGTTCTACATGGGATGGTGGAGGAAGGAGTTCTGGAGAAACATTTCCAGTGGGGATATGTCTACTCTTAACTTAGGGTGCAGAGTATAAAATCCTCACTCAATTCACCAGTGAGAATCAGCACCTTATGTTCCCTGCACCAGGAATCCTGGCAGGTGCTTTTAGTTTCCTCATCTGAAAATTAGATCATATAGCTTTCATCATGGGGGTGCTTTGAGGACTAGAAACAGAGCACCTAATAAACATAGTATGATGCCTGGAACAGGCACATGACTGTCATTCAGAAAAGAGCACAATTCTCTAAACAAATGTTATTAGACTATAGGCATCCTGGGGGCAGAATGGATTTTATTTATCTCCTCAACATTGTCATATAAGTCCATTCCTGATTCTATATTGTCTTTTTTCAACAATACAGTGATTATGTGCTGAGAGAGCTGATAATAACTCTGGGCTGATTGAGTAACTGATTTACTCTCCATCACCAGGGATCAGCATGGTGCCTGACACATAGTCAGTTCTCACCATGTGTAATGAAAAGCACAGGTGGAGAAAAAACAGCTCTAGTCTTTAGAAAATGCTTCCTGAAATTAAAGTGAATATGATGCTTTCCTTTTGAAACCCCAATCTGCTGCCTTTTGTTCTGACTCTGGCAACAAAAGAAAAGAGCTGACTTCCTTCTTCTGTAGAGCTATTTTTTACAGACGTCAGACTTCATTAATTCAGATAGCCAGAGGGATAAGATCATTCAGAATTATTAAATATTTTAAAGGCCAATTTCTTAATACTTCCAAGCCCTTAGAGCAAGGGTCTGTGACCAAGACGAGGACAGCTCCTAGAATGGGGTTTTGGTGTCTGTCTCATTCTCCCTGCCCAGCCGCTTCCTGCAAACCATCACTGGCCGGAAGGTCTCAAGTCTAGAAGAAGAAGAAGAAGAAGAAGAAGAAGAAGAAAAAGAAGAAGAAGAAGAAGAAGAAGAAGAAGAGGAAGAAGAGGAAGAAGAGGAAGAAGAAGAAGGAGAAGGAGAAAGAGGAGAAGGAGAAGGAGAAGAAGAAGAAGAAGAAGAAGAAGAAGAAGAAGAAGAAGCAGCCGCTGTTGCCAGAGTGGCACCATCACCCTGGCCCTCATCCTCAGGGATTCTCGACGTCGTGATGTCGTGCTGAGTGCTGGCATCCCCACTGAACATCAGTGCCCATAGTAGTAGAAGAACTAAGCTCTTACGGAGTCCAGTTCCCTGGGACCATCTGTAGTGAGTAGATGAGATTATTTGGTAACATCTTACATGGGTTTACACAAAGCAGTGAGTTTCTCTCTTTTAAAACAATTTGTTCTCTCAAGTGGATTGTTCCAAACTTGTTTTATATTATTTCTTCACATGGTACTGTTATCTTTAAAAATAGCTGCAAAGGGAAAAGTTGATTTCCAGCACTGTTTCAGTTAATACACATTTCCATGCTGGTGGAATCTGAATTAGCAATGATTTTTGAGTGTTTGGAAAATGCTGCTTATTTTCCCCTCAGCCTTCTCTTCTGCATGTCTCAAACTTTTCCTCACAGATCCTATCGCGCAAATCTGTGATCGCTTGAATTTGTAAACCCAGACTCCTGGTAGGGTTAATGTATTTGTCCAAAGAGATTATTGGATAGGAGAGGCTTGAGAAAACCTGACTTGAGTTCCAAGTTACTTGAGTATTCAGAAGAAGGAAGTGAAAAAACAGCCATCGGAGCCAGAAAGACAAGGCTTGAAGACCCATGCGGCTACCTGCTAGCTGTGTGACAACAGGGTTTGAAAAATAGTCTAAGCGTGCACAATGACAGCTCATCTGTAGTGAGCCTGGCACAGTGCTCGTGACAAAGCAGGGGCTCCATAAGTTTTCACAAGTGGTCGTCAGGGAAAGGTGAAGGCCCCGAACATAGAATGGCATGGAAACCAACATAAACCAAACATCTATCGGCACGGTTAGTATTCTGCTGCAGCACCTGGGTCTGTCTTACTGAACAACGACCTTGTGGTTATTTCCTAAGCAATTACCTTTTGGCAACCATTTCTTTGGAGGTGAGCTGATTGTCAACATCAATAAGCAGTTGTGAATACGGAGCCAAGTACTTGGAGTTGGTGGCAAGCTGCCTCATGCATAGAAAAGATGGAGTCTGTTCTCTCAAGAAATCCATTTTGGAGCTGGCACCCTGAGAAGCTTTTTTAAAAAGCCTAAATGAATGATGTGGACTGGTGTTCCTTTGCTCACAGACTTATTACATTCTCAGGTACACGTGCATATTAGTAAGCCACGATTTTCAGTTAGCAAAGGTATAGCTCATCTATCCTAAAAAGTTGTACTCGTTCTTGTGCCATGATCTGCTCACTCTTACAGGTTCAAACAAACTACTTTAGTAATCACAGATTATTTTTTTCCTCTTCAACACTAATAAATCCTAGGAAAAGAGAAAATTTTAAACTCCAAACTTTTTTTTTTTTTTTTTGAGCATTTTCATCACATCTACAAGTTTCAGCCAAAAAAATGCAAGGAGGACCCAATACAACTCACCGGCCAGAAAGGGTGTTTGAATGGGTGTTTAGTAGCCGTGCCGTATTACGAAGTGGCATGCTTTCTTCTAATGCAAGTGGTCATGTAAATAAGTCTTTGTATGACTTCTTTCCAGGTTCCTAAACATCTTTTAGCTATGTGTGGTATTGGCACCAGGAACTTAAACCACAGATGGGAGAACAGATCTCTTTATTTGCACATCCTTCTCTTCATCTGTACGGCTGAAACAAGCTAAAAAAAAACAAGCCTGTTGCCAAAGCCACATCAATTACATGTAGGTTATACATTCTAAGTTTATCCCATGGCTTTCTCAAAGTAGTCAAAAATGACTATATTGGCTATTTATTCACAACTACTGGGTACCTTTGGCTGTGGCATTAAGATGACCTTCTGGAAGAGTAAATTCAATTTGATGGCTTTGGAATGCATGAGAATACTCAGCCTTTGAATTCCAAGTGGATTTAAGCTTTCTGAGACTTGAAAAGTGTAGAGAAGAATGTAAATTTGTTTTCCAGTCCCCTGTGCTCTTTTTGATATAAAGGAAGATCTGGATATTGGGGGTCTGGTGCACTGCCACACACAGAATGAATATGTGAAAATCATAGGGAATTAACATGACAAAAAATTAAAGGGAAAAACCAGACCATGAATTTCCTTTGTAAAGATGAATGACAAGTTACTTAAACCAATATAAAAGATGTGCCACCTTACGCAGGGTTGGTATCTGGTGAACAAACACTCTCCATCTAACACTAGAGTCACATAAAATACTGTGCTGCGATGTGATTTAAGGATATAAACTGGAAAAGGTGAGAAATGCGTGTCAAATGCCCACGTAGACCACGAATTCATAGAAATACTTCATGAATTTATTTACATATCCAGCTGGTAAAATCCCTGAGGGGGGAAAGTTTGCTGTAAGATGTGTTTCTTCCTGTCAATGCTGAAACATTCTGAAACAACTTCTAAGGCTGAGGATGGCTCTTGGTCTAGAATTTTGCAATACATTATGCAACTTTCACGATTTTATAAATGTTAATAATGATCTCTATTCTCTTATCCCTCAGGACTAAAAAATCTTGAGATCCTCACATAACTCCTTCATGTCATGCTATGTTACTGTGCTTGTCGTGTAAAACAGTGCCCAGACTTGCAGGCAGTGTTTACAGTGATACGGAAGAGTAGACTCATGAGGCCAGTATGGTTTAACAGCCAGCACTTCTCTGAATTGGTCAGCTGATCTAGGAACAGAGTTGGATCCCAGACTCCTATATCCTATTTTGGGAGTTGTCACTTTAGATCAAAGTCCTTGATGATGAGCGTACACACGGATCTCTCCCAACTCCCCCCAAAACAATGACTACCCCTTGACTACTTTCCTATCCATATGTCATCTTGTCCTCTTTACTTTGATATTTTTCCAACTTAAACAACAAGAAAAAATACAACATTGTACTCTCATTAACAAAACTTCCTAGAGTACCATAAAAATGTTGAATCACAATGGTTCCAGCCTGATCTATGATCACCATTTTTCTATGTGAAGAAATGTCAACTTATCTCTCTGCCTTGTTTCCTCTTATCCTTGCTCATTCTCTATCCATGACAAAATTACTCTATTCTCAACTTTTCCTCCCAATCTAATTACCATTTAGCTATCTGTTTGCACCTTCTTTTCAAATACTTTGGGCTGGTGTTTATGAAAGGCATGTTAAAGATCTAAACAAATGATGTTTACTGATTCTCCTCTGTTCACAGACTTACAACATTCTCAGATTACATTCCCAAATTAGCAAGTCATTATTTCCCCTTAGAGAAAGTAGAGCATGTCTGTCCCCAAAGGTTATCCTTGTATCTATGCAATGATCTATCTTCTCTCATGTATCCACTCCATCTCTATCTGTCCTGCCAAAAGGAAGTGGTAAGTTACAATTATCTGGTGATCTGATAGACATAAATAACTATTACGAGTAATTTTGTCTCTCTAAATCTTTTCTACTCCATATCAGGCTTTCTGGATCATATGGACTACTGCCTCTTCTCTCCATTTCACCTCCCTGGATAACATCAGCTTTGATAAAGCAACTGAGGGAAGGGGGGAAAGAAAATAAATTGGGGGTAAGGTGCTGCAGGAAGAGATTCAAAACACCCTGATTTGGCAAGAAGTGTATAAAAACAGAGAAGCATGGGGAGCTTCAGATGTGTCAATTTAGCAACAGATAAAAATTTATTAGGGACGTTTATAATACATCATACATATTATTACCCTAACTTTTTTATATTAAAATTTTACATGCTCTAAAATTACAAATTATTTTATTTTGTTCATGTTACCACAGTAATCGATATTTAATGAAAGCCTACAGAAAGATAAAAATTTAAAGTTCATAGGTGTTTTTCTCCATTTCTCTCTATATTTAATCATTCTCAATGATTTTTTAAATTACATGCAGAAAGGAAGAAAGCCCAAGTCTTCATATTCCTAAACTTTTTTTTATTTTAATAGTCACTCTAACATGCCTTACTTGCTTGGTTCAGAATTTTAATTATTATAAGGTAATCTATTTTAAGTGAATATTTAAGGATCATTTATTTTTCTTTTATGTGACTGTAGTTGAAATGTGGGTGAAGAGGAGGCTGAAGTTGATGTGAGCCTATCTTTCCAATTCAGCTGCTACTCTCCACTCACCAATATTCCATGGTTGTCTTTACAGGAAGATAATAAAGAAGTAATGAAATCCAACAGACCAGTGGATATGGGTATAGGTAAAAATACAGAGAGATTTTTGCTTCTGTCCATTAAGGATTAACAGCAACAGGAATACACTTACGTTGTTAAACACTGTTTTCAGATATTAGACAGTAGGCAGCATAGGACTTGACCTCAGAATCATGGGAAACAAATGAGGTGAGCCCTACAATTTCCCCAGCCACCCTTCTGATGACATTTCCTAGACTGCAACACAGAGAAGGAACACAGAGCCTGCAGATCCCATTGAATTGAAGAGATAAATATATGCATGTGTGTTTGTGGGGTGGGGTAAGATGAGTATCAAGGTTGCTAGAATTTACAGGGCTGTATATTGGAAAGAAAAGATAATAGCAGAGGTATACTTATAGTTTTTGGCTATATACTAATCTGAATATGCATGGGGTAAAATTAATGGTGTCTGAGAAATAAGTACTATGAAGGACTAAGTTAAATAATTTCTTGAGCTCGCATAGGCTAAAAATAGTTTGTTTCCACCATTCAGGGAGGCTAGGCTTTCTAAAATGTGAACTATAGGGTAGAGTTCTAAGAAAGGTCAAACCTCAGTAAGGAGGCTAAGTTATACCTAGAATAAAGGCTTCCCTGGACTTGTCAGAACAAAACTTAAGAGTAAACTTTTACAAATAAAACTAATCTGTATATACCTTAAAAGCACCCCAGAACAAAGTTTAAAAAATTTTATAGGAATACTAAAATCCAGTACTCGACAACATAAAATTTATAATCTCTGTTCAAAAAGAACTAAGCATACAAAAATCAGGAAAATATGATCCATCTTCAGGAGAAAAACCAGTCAATAGAAACAGAAGAAGAAATGAGAGATAATAAAATTATAACAAAGAACCTTAAAATACTGTAGATAGGGGGCTCAGTCTGAGCCTTTGGCTCAGGTCATGATCTCAGGGTCCTGGGACTGAGTTGCTCCCTGCTCCCTGCTCAGCAGGGAGTCTGCCTCTCCCTCTCCATCTGCTTCTCCCCCAGTTCATGTTCTTTCTCGATCTCACTCTCTCAAATAAACAAAATCTTTAAAAAAATACTGTAGATATTATAAATATGTACAAAGATATAAAATAAAATTGGAACTTCATTAAGAGACATGAGAATAATAAAAATACCCAAATGAAAATTATAGACAGGAAAAAAATCTATTTAAATAGAAAAAATACACTACATAGGAGTAAGAACAGATTAGCAGTGATATCAGATAACAGGTCAGCAGAGATGTCAAATATAGCAGGAAAAAATAGTGAATTTGAAGACATAAGGACATAAATGATCAAAATAGAGTATATAGAGAAAAAAGACTTAAAGGAATAAACAGAGCATTAGTGACCTTGGAGTCAATATGAAATAGTATGTGTTTCTGGAGCTCCCAGAATGAAAAAAAGAGAAGAAAAATTACATGACAGAATAACCAAAAATGTACCATATTTGATAAAAACTATAACCCCAATTCTAAGAGAATCATTGAATTCCAACCAGGACCAACATGGAGAAGACTCACCAAGGCACATCATAATTAAGTTGCTGAACATCAATGATAAGAACAAATCTTAAAAGCAACTGAGAATAAAGATACTTTATAGAAGAACAATGATAAAACTGACAGCAGACATTATGTCAGGCACTACATAATCCAGAAGATAGTAGATAAATATCTTTAAAGTGTTGAGTGGAAACAAACAAACAAACACCTATGAACCTTATAAAATTAATTTCAATTAATCAACTTCTCAATTATTTTAAAAATCAAAGAAAAAAGAAATACTTTTAAAACCAACAAGAGCAGAGTGGTACATAGGTGGCTCAGTTGGTTAAGTGGCCAACTATTGATTCCAGCTTAGGTCATGCTTTCAGGGGCCTGAGACCAAGCTTGGCAACAGGCTCCTCATACAATGGGAAGTCTACTTGAGGATTCTGTTTCTCACTCTCTGCTCCACCTCTGCTCATGCTCTTTTTCTCTCTCAAATAAATAAATAAATCTTAAAGAAAAAAAAAAAAAAAGAGCTGAGAGAATGTATTCCCAGAGGAGTTTTAGTGTAAGAAATATTAAGTGTATTTTCACAGGCAGATAAAAAATGGATATCAGGTAGACATTTGGATGTAAAGAGTACCAGAAATGGTAAATATAGGTTGTAATATGTAATATATTTCTATTTTTAAATCTTTTTAAAAAATAAATAACCAAAGCAAATGCAAGAGCATACTGCAAGCTTTCTAACATATGTAGACATAAAATATAACAATAGCATAAAGGATGGGACAGGTTATATGAAAGTAATCTGTGATACATTATTTAAGATAGATAATGCTAAAGAGGCAATTAGACTATATTAAACATTAGATCAATCACCAAAGAGTACAGCTAATACTCTGGAAGTGGAGATAAAGGGGAATCATAAAAAATAATTCAAAAGGCAGGAAAAAAAAGGCAAAAATATGAAGTACAGAGGAGACAAGTAGAAAGTTACATATTAAGATGGTAGATTTTAAACCCGACTATTTAGATAATTACACTAAATATAAATGGCTTAAACATGCCACTTAGTAGTCTGAGTTTGTCAGATTTGATTAAAAAAAAGCAATTAATTGCTGTCTATGAGAAACCTACTTTATATATATTCATGGATCAGAAGATTCAATATTATTCAATTTTCTCCAAGTTGACTTATAGATTCCAGGCAATCCTAATCAAAACACTACCAGTCTTTCTTACAGACATTAACAAACTGATTTTACAAGTATTTGGGAAGTGCAAACATTTTTTAAAAAGTAAAACAATGTCAGGACTGATACTACCTAAATTGTAGTTGACTATATAATAATTAAGAGAATGTGATATTGGATGAGGATTTGCATATAGTTTAGTGGAATAGAACAGATATTCCAGAAATAGACTCACACATATATTGTCACTTGTCAAAAATGACAAGGTAATTTAATGGGGCAAAGATAATGTTTGGACAAAAGGTACTAGAAACACTGAATATTCCTAACGAGAATAATAGACCTCACCCTTTTATTCACACTGTATACAATAACTAATGCACCGACTTAAACATAACAACTAAAATTGTAAAAAGTCTACGAGAAAACACAGATTACCTCTGTGACCTTTGATTAAGCAACAGTTTCTTAAATAGAGCTCAAAAGCAAAAACCACAAAAAAAAAAATGATACCTTAGATGATTAAAATAAAAAAAAACCTTCCTCTTCAATGGCACTAAAAGAAAATTAGAAGGCAAGCAACAAGCTGTAAAAAAAACAACAAATGTATATCTAATAATAATAATAAATATAGGGGTGCCTGAGTAGCTCAATCATTAAGCATCTGCCCTTGGCGCAGGTCATGATCCCAGGGTCCTGGGATTGAACCCCACATTGGGCTCCCTGCTTGGCAGGAAGCCTGCTTCTCCTTCTCCCTCTGCTGCTCCCTGCTTGTGTTCCCTCTCTTGCTGTGTCTCTCTTTGTCAGATAAATAAATAACATCTTAAAAATGATAATAATAAATATAAATGACAATATAACAATATATTATTTATTATGTATTATATAATTAATATAATAGATTAATATATAATACATAATACAATAAAAATAATAAAAATAACTCTTATAACTCAATAATAACAAAACAAAAAGTTCAGTACAAAGTTGAGCAAAATTTTGAATGCTTGTGTCACCAAAGAAGATATGTGGATGTCAGATAAACATAGAAAAGGATGTTCAACATCTTCAGTCATTAGGGGGCTGCAAATTAAAATCACAGTGAGATATCACTACACTCCCATAAATATGGCTAAAACTGAAAAGACCCACAATAATAAATGCTGATGAACTCTCTTACATTGGTCATAGGCTCACAGAATGGTAAAACTACTTTGGAAAACAGTTTGGTAGTTTCTTGTGAAGTTAAACATACACTCATCATGTGATCCAGCAATAACACCCTTGCCCAAGAGAAAAGAGTACATATGTCCACCTAAAGACTCCACACAAATATTAAGACCAGCTTTGTACATAATAGCTCAAACTAGAAATGACCAACATGTTCACCGGCTAGTGAAGAGAGAAACAGATTATGGTATATTTATACAATGAAATACCACTTGGTAACAACAAAAACAGAAACAAAAACAGAACTCATATAATGTGGATGTTTCTCAAAAGAATTTACACTAATTAAAAGAGGCAGACTCCAAATACTATATGATTTGATTCCATTTACATTAAATTCTAGCAAAGGCAAACCTATAGTGATAGAAACAAATCAGTGATTGTCTGGGACTAGTGGTATGAGTGATTTCACATAAAGGAGTGTAAGAGAATATTCTGGGGTGATGAAAATGTTCTATATCTTTTTTTTTTAAATGTGTTTATTTATTTATGTAAGTAAGTAATCACTATAGTCAATATGGGGCTCAAACTCATGACCCTGAGATCAACAGTCACATGGTTTTCTGATTGAGCCAGCCGGGAATCCAGAAGACATTCTATGTCTTGATTGTGTTAGTGACTAGATAACTATATACATTAATCAAAACTCATGGAACAGTATACTTAGAAAGAGTATATTTTGTTGTATGTAAATTATACTACAATATACTAGATTCTAAGGTATTACATGCCCAGCGGGCCAATAAAGATTTACTGAAATCCAAAAGTGCAATCCTGATGGAACATGGCTGAAGAGAGGAAACAGGCCTTCCCCAGGTATAACCTCGAATTTTCCTTAGAGGATCTGAACGTAAAGCTGGGAAGGAAGAGTCTTCAGGAGTCCCCAGGGAGCACAACTGGGGCTATTCCTTAATCCCAGATCAGGAAGCACACAAGGGGCTTTGTTTTCTCCTTCATCCTTTTCAACTACCCCAGCTAGTAGCAACTATTATCCCCATTTAACAGAGGAGGAAAGCAAAGCTCTGAGGAGACAGAGTCACCTGATAGTGCCGGTCTGACTGCAAAGCTCAGGCTCATTAACCTGCCTCCCAGTCAGGTTGGAGATCCCCAGTATCAGCGAGCCTGCCAGGGACTCTACAGGCCAGTACTTTTCTAGCTTGGGGAGTGTTGCACAGACCCCTGGATTCTCTGGCTATGTGCCCAACTCTCTTCTGCAAAGAGGGTCTTAAACAGGAACCAGAGCCACCAAATGGACATGCCCTGTGGAAATGCATTTGACCTTCATCATACTTCATCTTTCTGTAGCATAACAACATTTGCTGTATGCTTACCACAGGGTAAATGCTCTACTTGCAACAGACCATGATAAAATAGGCAGTGGATACATTTTACATACAAGGAAATGGAGATTTAAGAAGGTAAATAAAGTTGCCCTTGGTCATATAGCTACAAGTAGGAGGGCCAAGATTTGGAGAAAAGCCTATACAAACTATAAAGCTTGCAGGGCTGATGGTTACATATTCTCATATTGTCTTCTGTCTTCAGTTTGCCAGCACTCTGAATCAATAAGGATGCTTCGGGTGGGAAGTCACACATTATACAGTAAGGATGCATTAGCTCATGGTCCAGAGTAGAGCAAGCTTCAGGACTGCCTTGATCTAGGGCCTCTGTATCCCCTCCCCTGCAGCTTGGCAGAGTCATGCTCTGCATATCCTGTGTGTCAGCTTTGGCTTCATGTCTGTAGGAGCTGTCTCTGTTAGCTCCATATTCACGAGCTGTATGCTCCCGAGATTAGAGGGAAAGAGAAGTTGGCTCTTCATGTGATATCTCTCTTTATCTGCAACCACTCTGTCCACTGAAAATTAGCCAAATGAGGTCACAAGCTTATTCCTGGACCAATCCATGCCACTTGAGGACGGCCATTCATTGACTGGCCTAGAGCCTAGCTTCCTGGGCCAATTGCTTGCAGGGAAAATTACCGTAAGTGTCCTAATAACATCATATCCTTGATGTGGAAATGAATATTGGGAAGCCAACCATAATGTCTGCTATATTTTTTCTTAGTCACTATTTCAATTGAATCTTACGGCAACACTATGCCTCAGTGGTAATCTCCCCTTTACAGATGAGAACACAAATAGGCAGCCTGTGTCTTTCAGGAAACACGGACATATAAGGCAGCCAGGATTCAAAGTCATGTCTTCTCACTCCAAGTCAACAGCTTTCTGCTGCTTGGAAAACTACTGTGACCATACCCCTCTTTTCTCTTCAGACCAAATTCTAAGATGTTGCTGAGAAGATATTTATCTTCAAGCTTGGAGCTTGTGGTATCTATCATCTTTTTTTTTTTTTTCTAAGTCAATAACCACCCCATTATGGAATCCAGTAAGCCATTTATAACCAAGTAGGAAGGTACTGTTTTTGTTTTTGTTTTTTTCCCAGGACTTCCTTTCCAATGAGGCTTTATAGGTTATCATTTAAAATAAATACACAGTCTGATAAACCTTAAAACTTATTTAGTGTAATATAAACTTTCTTCTCTTTTCCCTCTTCAACCTCATTTCTAAATAACATCATGTTCAAAAAGACTGTCATTTTCAAATTCTTTTTCCACACCTACCATCAACACACTATCAAACCATACCCCCAGACCTCTGGCTCTCACCAGCTATATTCATTCTCTGTAACATATCCAAAGAGAAGGTTAAGGCCTTGGGGCTTTTAATGCAAGAGTGTCATAAACATGGTCTTTTTTTTTCCCCCTTAAAAAGATGAGAGAAATAAGATTAAAAAAAAAAAAAAAAGATGACAAAAAACCCCCTCAAATATCTGCTTAGCTACACAAGGCATTGTTTCAACTAGAGTTCCAACCAAAATGGAGAAAGAGAACTGGCTGGTGGATGATTGTGGCATTAGTACCTAGCAGAGCTGCAGATGCTGGTAAAAGGAATCCCTTGTACCTCGGGCCCATCTTACATCTAAGATGTGCTGCCATGAATGTGATCCTTCAATTTTCCTGACAATCATGTGCTGAGTTGGGGAAGGCAGCAGCCAGTATATCCAATTTACAGACAGAGAAACCCAGGCAACGATCTGCTTAATTAGTAAGGGACAAAACTATAATGAAACTTAGGTATACTGCTTCTGGGTTCAGGGCTGCTTACACTACATTATTTGGATTCCGGAAAAGTTAGGAAAACGGTATGAAAGATATGAAAGCTCAAGATTTAGGTTGGCACCTCTGATTCTGGATTTTAAGTCTGAATCTTACATATTTTTGGCCTTTCTTTGGTGTTCAGGAAAAGTAAACAAGACTTGACAGAAAATCTGATGAGAAGATGCAATCATTTTGACCCAAGGCCAATATATAAAAATTCAAAAGATGTTATCAAGAATATATGTTGGCACCATCTAGGGCAACTGTCATAACACGGCCTTCCAACAGACATATGTTACCATTGCACAATGAGTCATAGTGAATGTGCTATTGATTCTTTAGACCACGTGTCTCTCTCCTCACAAGACCAGAGGAAAGAGACGAAAGAGGCATCAAGGAAGACTCGTTTTCCTAAATTTGAAGAGTTGGGAGCAAGGGGTGAAGGCATTTAAAATAAGGAGCCAAGTTAGAGCACAGGGAAAACACCCAAAAGGGGAAGCGACGATGGTGAGGAAGAGGAGATGAGGAGGCTGAGTGGAATCATGATGTTGGAGGTCATGCTGGGACATCTGGAGCTAAGCTTGGAGATTTTGTTTGTAAACAGAGTTTCTGGAGGAGCAGAAAGAAAAGCTACAATAGCGTTATTGAAGGTGGGGTTACGGAGGAAGACAAAGACAGCTGAAAGAACTTCAGGAGATAAAGGCTGGAGATGTCTCTGGCAAGCTCAAGCAAGTGACAGAACACTTAGTGATACCCAGGCCCTCCCTCTCCCTAGTAGACTAGGAAAGGGCCAAAGGTAGAGCAGAAGAATGAGGAGAATAAGGCAGCCGTTGAGTGGATCTTTCTGTGGGATCTTGAGGACTGTGGCAGAGTAGAATGTGGTAGAGCGTCAAAGGTTTTTGACAGCTAAATCCGCTTAAGTGTGCAGAGGAAAGAGAAGCTTTGCTCTGAATGACACAGCTCACCCCATTTGTTTCTGGAGAATCCCTCGCAGCTTCTATTCTATATGCCTGCAGAACGTCACCCTACACGTGGAGTTTATCATCCTTATAAAGACAGACTCATTAGTGGGGGATGGCTTATTGCGAAGCAAGGCACGTGTCCCACAGCCTGTGTCTGATCCCACTCCTCGACCTCCATCACCCCAGGACAGTTCACTCAGCCTGGCAGAGTTCCCAAGCTTGATGCGAAATCTGACTGCATTCAAGGATCCCTGAGCAATTAAGGAAGCAGAAGCGGTAAGTGTGTGCGACTCCAAGATGTCGCTGTCTCATCCAGAGGTCGGTGAACAATAGGAATTTCTCACTTCAGGCACAGGGATTGCTCTTCTATCTGGCAGTTTCATTACGACACTCTACACCAGTTCCGGCTATAAGTGAAGACCTAGCACAAATTCAGCACAGCGCCCCATCCAGTGTGCAACCCTGACAGGTTGGTTCCAGAGGACAAAGGCCATTTAACCCTGTTCCCTGGCAGCCCGGTCTTCTTGCAGAGCAGAGCAACGTGCGAATTGCACAGTGATCTAATTGTCATCCACGACTCCGGTGAGTCAGCACAATTATTTACATGGAAAGCAACTCCCACTGGTTCTAGGAAGAGCATCTCACGAATACCTGAAATCATCATTTTTGTCCTTAGAGGAGCTTTGCTCTAAAGCATGAAATCTCTCTAACAGGGCTCTATTACTGTGTAATGAATAGATAGAGCATGAACATGCATCCAGATTTCCAGGGGCCTTGGGCCCTTTGCTCGTGCACAGGCCTCTTGAATCTTTGCTCCTGTTAGGGTAAGGGGACCTCCTCTGCTGAGGGCTCATACCTCCATGGGGAAGCTTGCATCTTACAGACCTCTGAAGGAGTTTTGATTCCAGATTCAGTTGAAGTAAAAATGTCTAGCTTTATTTGCTCCTGTGAAAGTAGACTGCTAGCCCTTCAGTAACTGGGGGGAATTAGGCCACCTGCTCTACTGTTTTACACAAATGGTCACGATTAGGCTCTCTGATATTTGACTCCTGGCATCTGCAGTCTCCCCAGCTCCTACCCTGTTTATAGGTTAAGTTCACCTGTTCATTTTTTCTTGGCTTGGGGTGAAGGGAACTGAAATCTGTAGTCATCTGCACAGATGACAGCCGTTCAACTTCCTCTCAGTAGCTGATACTCTAATCATTCTGTTAAAATCTAATTACATGTAATTGTATTAGGTTTCTATAGAGAAACAGAACAGTAGTGTGCGTTGAGTGTGTGTGTGTGTTGTACGGAACTGGCTCATACAGTTGTGGATGCTGGCTTGTCCCAAGATCTGCAGGGAGAGTAGGCAAGCTGGAGACCCAGGAGAGCTAATGGTTTAGTTCCACTCTAAGTGCTCAGGCCCAAGAACCAGGACAGCTGTCAGTGTGGTTCCAGTGCAGAGATCAGCAGGCTTGAGACCCAGGAAGAGTTATTATTTCAGTTCTAGTCTGAAGGCAGGGAAAAACTGACATCCCAGCTCCAAGGCAGTCAGGCTAGAAGGAGAATCCTCTCTTACTTTCAGTGGGGCCAGTCTTTTTTTTTTTTTTTTTCTTCCTGTTTGGATCTTTGACTGGTGGATGAAGCCCACTGCATTTAGAAGGGCAATCTGCTTTACTCAACCTGCCAATTTACATGTTAATCTTATCCAAAAACATCCTTGCAGAAACATCGAGAATATGTTTGATCAAATCTCTGGGCACACCGTGGCTCAGTGAAGTTGACATACGAAATTAACGATCATAGTTATTCAGCAGCTGTTGTTTGTGGTACACCATAACAATTAAAAAGCCAAAATGTGTGTTTGTGGGGGTGAGGGGGCATTTTCTAATTGTGCAAATAAACAATTTGTGTAAATAAAACAACTGTGCAAATAAAAATTTCTAAGGTGCAAATAAACACCTGCAATATGGCCTATTTAAGATGAGCTTAATGGAAGCTATCCTGCTAATACCCCCATACCCCACCCCGAAGCTTTGAGAGACATCACTGCTACTTAGGAAAGAAATAATTGTTTTAAAACTGCTTTCCCAACATTTTACTGATGTAGACTTCTCAAACCTTATGGAAACAGACAGAGAATAATTCTAAGACCTCTTCTCAGGAGACGTAAATGAGGCACATGGGGGAAGAAATAGCTTGTTTAGTATCATAATATTTGGAAAATGAATGCGTCTGGATTTTAAGAATGCAGGATTGCAAATCCCATCCCCTTTTAAAGGGAGTATAGTGGAACTTCCATATGTAGAAGATGATGGCTATCTTGGTGATAAAAGACATGGCTAAAAAGCAGGTCGAAAGAGGGGCACGGATTGCATGGAGCACTGGGTGTTATACGCAAACAATGAATCTTGGAACACTACATCAAAAACTAAAGATGTTCTGTATGGTGACTAACATCACCTAATAAAAAATAATAATTAAAAAATAAAAAAAGGGACGCCTGGGTGGCTCAGTCGGTTAAGCAGCTGCCTTCGGCTCAGGTCATGATCCCAGCGTCCTGGGATCGAGTCCCGCATCGGGCTCCTTGCTCGTCAGGGAGCCTGCTTCTCCCTCTGCCTCTGCCTGCCACTCTGTCTGCCTGTGCTCGCTCTCTCTCCCTCTCTCTCTCTGACAAGTAAATAAATAAAATTAAAAAAAAAAATAAAATAAAAAATAAAAAAAATTAAAAAACTAAAAAGCAGGTAGAAAGCAAAAGGTTTAGGGGATATTACTTTTAAAAGGGGGATCTTCAATAGCTCCTTCAACAAGGTAGCTCACTTTTCAAGAGCCCTGGTCCTGGCTTGGGGGTCTCAGGAGACTCCCTGGTATCTGCCCAGCATGTTGGCAGTTGCTGGCGCATCCACCTTCTGGAGACTTACTATTTGAGTGTGCCCCCGCTGGACTTCCAATCTGCCAGTAGCTGCATCTCTTTGCCTCACTGTAACAGCCCCAGAATCAGCCCTTGACTCATCAGTGATGGGAGGTGGTGATGAATATCCAGCTCCCTCACTCCTCAAGTGGGGAAGCTCTGAGACTTGGGTGCTACACCTTAGAGTTTTTCTGAGGTTAAACTCCTGTCACCCACAGTGGTAACCAGGTAACCAGCATGTGTGTGTGACCTGTGTAGTGTGACTTGGGCCCTGCGGTCACCATCTTGAAATGCTTAATAACTTTTGGACAGGGGGGCCTGCACTTTATTTTGCACTGGGCTATGGGAATTCTGTGGCCAGTTCTGGTGGTAGCTGGCATGAGGACCCACTTTTCATAGGCTGGTCTACCACGTCTATTGGACTTCTCCTACTTCCTGATAACCGACTGGTCCTTAAACTCTTCCCACAGGACCTCCCTCTGGGAGACCCCAAACTAAATGGTTGCAACTATCATTGGAATGTTGAAAAACACTATAAAGAATTAACAAAATCCATCTTACTAGTTTTTAAAAATAAAACAATTCACATGTGCTTAAAACTTACTAAAAATAGTGTAGTGATTATATAAGCAGTCATTACTACCCCATATTGTAATACCTGGGGAGGTTCTATAAGGAAATAATACCCCCCCAAAGCTCCCGGACGCCTCTGCCTCACAGACCAAGTGCCCAGGTGAATCCAGCATGCAAATATCTCTCTGAAGAAGTAGGCCAATAACTAGCAAGAGAGCTGGCATTTAAACAGCGGCTCTGCATGCCATCTGTTTTTTAAAAAATTATTTGTCTTTGCCAGCATGTCAAGAAGAATAAGTTCATATAATTTAGGAAATACTAAGGCATATAAATTCTTGATTATTTACAATGACAGGATTATCTATAGCCATCAAGTTTCTTTTGGTTATGTCCAACCTAATTTCTTAAGAAAGGGTCAGGGAAATTGACCTATGAAGAACATATTGGAGGATTCAATCTTCAACTGAAGTTTATTTTTTTTTTAAAGAATTTATTTATCTGAGATAGAATGAGAGAGAGAGCATGAGAGGGGAGAGGGTCAGAGGGAGAAGCAGACTCCTCACCAAGCAGGGAGCCCGATGTGGGACCCGATCCCAGGACTCCAGGATCATGACCTAAGCCGAAGGCAGTTGCTCAACCAACTGAGCCACTCAGGCTCCCTTCAACTGAAGTTTTAAGAAAGAGATGTGAATAAGGGTTCTGGTTCCAAACAAGTGGGCTGAGCTCACCA
The DNA here is from genome assembly GCF_002288905.1 of Enhydra lutris kenyoni. NCBI lineage: Eukaryota > Metazoa > Chordata > Mammalia > Carnivora > Mustelidae > Enhydra > Enhydra lutris. Next base: position 98,372,970 of record NW_019154085.1, on the reverse strand, counting down.
AATCCAGAGCCGTGCAGTGTCTATGTCTGTCCAGAACCATGTCTGGAATGGAGTCAGTGCCTCATAAATCATTAGTAACTGACAAAACTTGGTTTATGGCTCTGCCTTGAGATTTGACCACCAGAAAATGAAACTGCCTCACCCTTCCCAGTGAAGAAGCTCTAGGTTTGCCCATTGGCCCTTTCTGACACACCAGAATTTATCAAATGTAAAAACCAGTGGATGAGAAAGCAGGGAGAGGAAGAGGGCTCAGGTGGGACACCATACGTGACTGGTGGTTGTGGGTTACGTCTGGGGCAGCCTGTCGGGGGTACAGTACCGGAGAACTGGCTAGAGAAATGGAAAGCCATCTTAGGCCTTTCTCTTCATGTGGAGCTGTACATCCGGGAATTTCTACGACCAAATCCAATCATCCTTAAGTCATGTTAGTTTTCAGTATGAATCCTGTCACCACCTTGCAATGAATTATAAATAGAAAACCTCGCTCTGATTCACTTTCCTCATTGTTCAGAAAAAGGATATTGAGATTACTTGTTTTGCAACAATGGGCAGATATCTTGACTACTTCTCTCACCTTTCTCTTGGTTCACAAACTTTAGTGCAGTGTGACGGTTCAATGCAGCTGTCCCCAGAAAGGCTAGGGTTTTTAGGCTGCTTACTGGATAAATAATCAGGACAAAGGGAGATAGAGGTTATATCAACGCATTTTGAAAATGTTTTAAAATTCAAGAGTTTGTCCTGATCAGTTTCTGAACATGATGCATCTTTCTGATCAAGTTGTATAAAAACATTTTTTAGTGAAAATTCTTTTGTCCCTCTGACATACAATCAGTTTAGACCAAAAAATCTCAGTAAGAATTTATGGATGAAAAAAAGAGGTAAAGTTTTGATTACTAACTGGAACACACTGATTTTGTACCAATGGAGGAAGACAACAGTGCCTGGGGGAGATGTGGGGGTGAGGTGGGAAGGGAACTAATTATTATTATTATTATTATTTTTTTTCAGGAGCTTTCCTTCTTTCCTGAATGAAAACTCCCCATGCTACTCTTCCAAGTTGCCATGAGGACCTTGAATTCAAACTGACTGCTGGGACTATGATCACACCTGACAGCATCAATCACAAGTCAGCGAAGGTGGCCCAACTCCTGTATTTTCCAGACAGGACACTTATGAATGTCATCTACACTCATGACATTGATGATGATGCTGATGCCATAGACAAGTAACGCTGTTTGGAGCTGAATGCAGTGTCTCAGAAACAAAGGACTAACCTGAATTATTTTTGACTAGATTGGGAATCAGAGGGTTAGAAGCTCCATGGTGGGCAGCTATACTGGTGGCCCATTAACCCATACATCTGACTAATGTTTGTCCTGTCTAGAGTACCTTAAGGATTGTAAAGTCTTTATGTGTGTCCAAGAGTACCCTGTCCATGAGAATGACACTATCAAAGACACAAAAACCCCAATTACTTATCAATGACACTATCTCAGCCCTGGATGGAAGCATTCAGGTCAGCTTCAACTTACCTGAGAACCTCTGAGTTGTTGAAGTCAACAGTTTATTCTTATACTGCTGTATGGAGCCCTACTGGTAATAATTTGGCTGTAAAGATATTTAGGACAAGAGCCAAGGTGAAGAAAAGATTTATCATAGCAAGTCTGCCAAGGCTTACCTTTGGCAAGGCTTGACTGCAAGGCTGGCCCTTCATTAGCACCCTCCCAGGATTTCAAGAGGGTTCCCACCACCCTAACTGATAAGAGTGGCTCACTGTGCCTAAATTGTTCATATAAACAATGTGGTTTTTGCTGAACACATGCTTTCCTTGGGGGAATATGGGATTTTAATATGTGCTAGGCAAGATGGTACCTGTGTGACCAGCCCCCAATAAAACCCTGGGCTCTCTGAGTCTCTACTGAGTTTCTCAGGTAGATAACATTTCACATGGGTTGTCATAATTTTTTTCTGGGGGAATCTAGCATGTTCTGTGTGACTCCACTGGAAGAGGACACTTGGAAGCCGGTGCCTCATTACCTCCCGATGCTGCCCCATGACATTTCTCTTTGCTGGTTTTGCTTTGTAGCCTTCACTGTAGTAAATCATAGCCATGAGTACAACTTAAAAAAAAAAAAAGATGATATCCAAAGCTACCTATACGTTAACCATACCCTTCTTAATAATAACTACATTAACACTGAAGACCAACAAGTGAATTCTTGCTAGTCCCTGGCGTAGCTGTCAAGCACCATCTGCAAAAACACTAATTTCATGCTCATAACAACACCTCACGGTATGTCTTTCTGTTACTCCCACTTGGAAGATGAGGGAACGGAGGCTTAGAGAGATTCAGGAGCTCGCTCAAGATCACAGCATCTGTTAGGTGGCAAAGCGGAACCATGGAATCTGGAGCACAGGTCTATGTGACTGCAACCCCCTGGCTGGGAGATTGTGGAGGGGATCCATGGAAGCACACTAAAATAACACAAAACTTTAGGTAAATGCATGGTGGTGATGCTACTGTTACAGATGATGATGCTGAAGACTGGCCCAGAAATCATTGGATTCATTTTGCCAATTTCGAGTTTACTTGGATCCCATAACTGAAACCCCATCTTTTTAGAATTCACAAGATGTGGGATCTCGACATGGACAGGCATCTTGAAATTCAGGGATACATCCACTCCCTCAAAGAGTATTAGAAGTTGGGCCAGGGACAACAACAACCCCCCCACCAAAACATTAGAGAACATCTGAAATAAATCCTTCATCTGATGATTGAGGAAACAGAGAGATGCAGCATTTTGTACTAAGTCATAACATCCCAAACTGGGCTTTGGACCCTGATTCCATTCATTCCTCAGGACTGCCTCCTCCTTGCCACTTTTCTTCTTTTAAAATCGGAGTCAATTGTTACCCAGTGTCTGAGAAGTGCTTTTATATTTTTAAGTTAGGAGTTACATAGGAAAGAGATCTGTCATGAAGCCGAATTATACACAAACACTTTTGACATCAGGGAAACATTCCGATGACCGGGTCAGTGGCGTGGAGAGGTAACACCCTTGGAAATGTAATCCACTCCTGCAGAAGCAGGTCAGCCGATGCCCACTCCAAATGCGTTCTTATACACACAGGATTCCTTCCAAATGGGTTCCGAAGGCAGAACACAGGGCTGAGTTTCAAATGGGCAGAAAGTCACCTTAAAGCATATTTCCCCTCCATTTGGGAGTTGACACAATCGAGTTACAGACAGAGACTGTTTATCAAGGAGGCATGAAAGTCTCTCTTCAAATTCCTCCCGCTTTTATAATCAAACAATAACATCTCCAGGGTATAGGTTTTAGCTACAGAAGAAACATATTGGAAATTGATTCAGTGCTGCTGGCTTGGCTGTGACAATGTTTCATAACCGGGTAACCTCTCAGTTTGTTCTCCCTTCCCGAAAAGCTTTTAGCTGTGCCAGGGTGGCAAACTGAAGATAAAGCAAACATCATCCTTTTATCTGATCCTGTGCAAAGTCAGTAGAGAGGTACTGGACCACTGATAAGATGATTGCTAAATGACTCTTCTCAAATTCTGTCAATGGGCTGATGAAAGAAATTAACACTGATGTTGATAAGTTACTTTCTCAGGCTCTACCATTTTCACAAATGAAGGCTTCTCTCTCAAACAGTTAAGCCCTACTTACACATGTATGACTCATTAAAAAGAGCTCCAAAAGGCTCCATGTTGTAATGGATTCACTGAGATGCTTTCCTTTCTCTACATCCTGTTCTCTTCCCTAGGATGTCTCTTGAGTATGGATTTGTTCAAGTCAAGAGCACCCTGTTCCCAAGATTACGTTTCTTCCTTAGTTGCATATTTCAACACACAGCTCAATTTCCGTCTCTACAGTGCGCCACAGCCCTCACCTGATCTATCATTCTAGCACTCTATACCTCCTTAGCGCTAAGGTGTCCAATGTGCCAGACTTAATGAATGTATCACTGGGATTCCCAGCAGAGTGAGTGTGCGGATAACCTTAATTGAGGTGGTTTTTCATTAGGTATATAAGATTGAAGACTTACAGGAGGGACAGTGCCTTCCAAGCTTCTGAAAATCTACAAGCTCCTTCCTGGCAAGCTTTTTCTTTTTCCCCTCCTCCCTCCCTTCCTTCCTTCCTTCCTCCCTTCTTTTCCTTCTCTTTCTCCCTGTCCCTTTTCCTTCCTTCCTTCCTTCCTTCCTTCCTTCCTTCCTTCCTTCCTTCCTTCCTTCCTCCCTTCCTCCCTCCCTCCCTCCCTCCCTCCCTCTCTTCCTCCTTCTTTCTTCCTCTCAAATCACTGTTACTTCTCAGTCACTAGTTTTTCATTCCCTTCATGGGAATAGTTTAGAACCGCTGGCTTTAACAACACTTAAGGCACAGACAGTTGAGCTAATTCATAATGTGTGGTCAACTCAGAATTATTTGTGGTAATATGGAGGAGAAAAAAGATAAAACTTTCAGAGTTTCCCACAGTCTCTGTTTCTAACTTACTCCTCTGACACCTGGTGTGCTTCAGAATTGATGATGGGTAACTATATGGGTGGTCAGGGCTGTTTCTCTTCTTCCCCTCTCCTTCTCCTCCTGGCCAGTCTCTCATCTGGAGATGCCAATGGGCCAGCCAGATGGTAGGTGGGTATGGGGCGGGTGAGGGATGTATTGCATAGATCAGAAGGATAAACAGGATGGCCCATTTAGCCCAGAGATACACTTGCCAAAGTATATTTGTGTTTTGCTTTGGATAGTACTTTAATTTTTATCTTTTTTTAAAAAAATTGTAAAACATAAATACAGGAGTGTGTACAACAAGTAAATTTATTTAAATAAACACCCATGACCCACCTGAATAACATATACAGTGTTTTTAAGCCACTCTTGTGCTCCTCTTTGGTCATATCCTTCTCCCCCTACTACCTCGCCATAGGACAACCACACTGTTGTTGAATTTCATGTTACTCATCAACTTTCTATGTTATTTTTGTTTTCATAGAAAAAAATATGACATGTTGATTATATTTATGTCTAGCCACATCTCCAGAATTGTACTGGTTTATGATGTAAACTTTTATTATTGTGGATATTAGTCAAAAAAGTTTAAAAGATACAGCCCTTCAAAAACTCTTGGCAAGTACATCAGGGACTACATGCCACAGTAACCATAGCAACATTGTCACAACAGCAAAAAATGGAAACCAACCCAAATGTTCTTCAAAAGTAGAAAGGATAAATCTTGATACATTTATGCTATGGAATACTATACAGCAGTGAAAATTAATCAACGCAGCAGCATGTACCATTATAGGTTCATCGCAGAAATCATGTTAGTTAAAAATGCCAAATGCAACAGAATACATAAAATATGATTCTATTTGTATAATGTACAAATTAAACAACAGTGTGATAAAGTATACAAATAAAAATGAATACTAAAAGGCAATATATGTGTGTGTATATATGCAACACACACAAATACACACACATATATATGCCACAATTTCTTTATCTGCTCATCTGCGAATAGGCACTTAGATTATTTCTGTATCTTAGCTATTGGAAAGAATGCAGCAATGAATGTGATGTGCAGATATCTCTTTTGAGATAGTGGTTTTATTTCCAAATAGAGGTATTCTATAATCTAGCAATCCCACCTCTGGGTATATGTCCAAAGGGAATAAAATTACTATCTTAATGTGTAGATTTCCTTTTATTTATCTTGCCTGTAACTAATTTGGCTTCCTGAAACTAAAGGTTGGTAACTTTCTTTAATTCTGCAAATTCTTAGTCACTAATTCTTTTAATACTATGTTTACCCTGTTCATTCCATTCCTTTTCTCAGGAGATACAATTAGTTACATGTGGATTTTATCACCTCTTACTTAATTATTTAACCCTCTCTTTCATTTATCTGCCCCTTGATTCTCTGTGACAGATTTTCTGTAATTGTTCAACTCTGTCTTTCAGCTGAATAATGCTCTCATCAGTGGTAATCAATACTAACAGCTTTTAATCTTTTGCAGTTCTATTGTATTCTTTTTTGATACCAGACTGTTCATTTGTTTGTTCCTTTGTTAACGTTCATTTCCTCTTGTGTTTACTTTAAATACATCAAATATTTTTATTTTATATTCTCTACTGGATAATTTCCAATTCTGCAGTCTTTGTGGACTTATTCTATAGCTTGTCTTCTTTTTTTCCTGCCACTTGCTAATGAAGTCATTGTTTCCCCTTTTCAGTGATTTTCTCTTGTGAGTTCATCTTCCTTGGAACTTTATCTGTGTGAAATTCAGAGTGGTTGCATCCAGAGAGGACTGGGTTGGGTTCTGCTGTATTCCTGCAGGCCACCATCAACATGAATCTGCATTTTTAAAAATTTTTCATTATGATACATTTCAAATATTCTCAAGCAGTGGGATTGCCCAGCTCAAAAGATATTAATATTCTTCCATTCATGTTTCAACGGTTCCCTCTTCCAGTTTCTTCTCTGTAGTACTTAAAAGCACAACTCAGAACACTTAAAAAAAAAATCAAGCTTGGGGGTTTAAGGGACACAGAGACTGAATTAGTGCCTTGAACCAAAGGAGTGTGAGCCAAGGATTTAGAATTTTCAGAGGACACTTTTCTCTTTTTATTTTCTCCCCGCTACCTTTCAGCTAGAGTTAAGACTGTGTTGAGACTGAGTTAGGAGATTATGTTTGAAGTCTTCCTCTGGGTTTGTTGCCACTGCTCTTGGGAATCCAGCTTGATGCTGGTAGGGAAGGGATGTGTTTTGAGCTAAATCGCACCCTGCTGAGGCCCTATTATGCTTTCATTGTGTCAAAAGTTTAGCTCCTTAACACCAGGCTCCAGGGAGGGTGACATTGTCCTGGGTCATCCAGGTTGGAGAGACTTTCAGTGCTAACACCAAGAAAGTCCAGGCAAACGAGGAAAACTAGTCACCCTAGTCCTAAATCGTCAGAGACTAGTACATACCCCATGGGCAAATGCTGGTTATAGCACTCTGTGCCCCTGCCACCTCTCCTCCACCCCACTGAGGATTCAAGCTCTCTTGCTGTCCATGCCTCTGACACATTCCTTGTAGGCAGATCAATCACGCATTTAAGAAAAATATGTATATTTTTATATTATATTTTATACTTTTAGATGTGAAGTTCTGGGAAAGGACTTTGAAATTCTAATTTGAAGTATTGCCAGATAAAGGAATGTCTCTGAAGATTTGCTTTTAACAATTGAGCCCACATTTTAAAATGTATCATATGTCACATAAAAAAATCTATACTTTTTGGCTTCTGGTGAAAAATGGAAAGACTTGGTCACATAGGGCCAGTCTTCTACAGTGACAACTGGAATTGACAAGGAGCTACTCCCCTGAGGTGGGTCATATTCTCTCCATTCCTCAAAACCCCTATCACTCATGTAATATATGCTTGCGTATGTCAGGTCTGGGCCTGTCTCACTCTTTGACCCAGGGGATTATTTGAGTTTGCAACCCCTGACCAAGCAATCTGCTAAAAGGATTCTTGAATTGTGGTGGCTGCAAGGTGACTGAAAAGGTACCTGTCCATCATTTAGCATTCTCAGGGGTTTATTTACTTCACAGCTATGGACTAGGCTGGATTTGGATGCTGGCTCCACTCCATAGCAGTCATGGTGCTGAGAAAAGTATGCAACTTTTCAGAACATCCATTTCTCTACTGCAGATGACCTTAGTAAGTAACTTGAGGGGGGGGTTGCTTTGAGGATAAAACAAGACAACATACATAAAACATTTTGGCTAGGGCCTAGCATTAAGAAAGCTTTTAATAGGTAGTAGATATTAAGGTAATATATGCCATCATCTTATTTCTTTCAGAATTTTCTGTCACATTGGGCAGCTTTCTGGGGCTGAGGCACTCTGTTCTTTGACTTTGTTTTGACCCCTACCTATTCCTCACCATGCCATAAGTTACACACACATCCTTAGGTTTACTTTAAGTGAATTAACTGCCTTCTGAGAAATCGAGGGAACTGTACAAAAAGAAGTCACTGAACAGCTATTTCAGATTCTCCTACTTTGTGTTATAGAGCAATAGGCCTTCAAAAAAATGTGGGGAAAAAAGGCAAAAAATTATTTAATGTGTCTACCACTGCCTATTCAGTGGGCCTTGTCCCCTACTAGTACCTGGGTTAATTCATGCCAGTCCCTAGGGCTTCATGTCTGCCTCTGCTCTTAGCAGCTGAGCCTCCCCATTTGAGGAATACCACCCTTGCCTTTCCTAAATGTCAAGTCATTCCTTCTTTTGCTTTCCAGTTCCCTGGAAGGAGAATGTACCAGCTTGATGACTCATCGTTTAGGATCTTGCTGGTACCAAGCTGTGAAACACACTGTTGCTATCAGTGATACTGAATGTCTACCCTTTCCAGAGACCAGGTGAAACATGATAAGTAACTTAAGAACCCTTACCTAAAGTAAATAATAAGTAGGAAATATATACATAATTAATAAGTAGAAAATTCAGATACACCCTAACAGCCTACCAGGCTTTTTGCCCCTTTTTTGGGGCAGAGAGCCCTTTGGAAATCCTTACGTTTTCCTGGATATCCACCCTTTCACATAAATACCTGATTCTATTCATCACAGCACCACACAAGAGGAAACAATATGGCACATTTGACTATACTGCATTTGATTGGTCCAAGGATAAGTGAGAGAAAATAAAAATGTGTCTTGATTTGAAAAGTTGGAACATGAGCATCATAGCGATTAGATAGCCACTTTTTATCATGTTAGTCTTCCCTTAAAAATCTCCAGTCTGTGTATTGTTCTGTAGGCTAAAGTTCAAACATCTAAGCCTGGCTTTCATGGTCTCCACAAAACCAACTCTATCTGTACCTTATCCTCAAAAATCACTCTCTACCCCAGCCAAGCTGGTCTTCCACTGACTCTTCTCTGTTGAAGTATGCCACATTCCTATCTCCAGGCCTTTGCTTATGCTCTTGCCTTCAGTTGAAGGACATCTCCCATCCCCCTTGCTGATAAAATCCTAACACTTGGGACAGTCATTTCCAAACTTTACTGCTCACTAGAATCACCTGGGGATCTTTAAAAAGATGGCTCCTATCCCTAGAGCTTGTGATTTTTACATGGTGTGACCTAAGCATCAGCATATTTAAGGACCTCCCAGGGAATTCTGATGTGTAGCAAAGTTTGGGAACCACTGGTATAAATGGAAAATTCTCTTTAACTTCCATATCTTATTCTCTCACGCTTGTTTTTTCCTTACAAATGAAAACCAATATTTCTGGCTTTACCAAAGCTGGACTCCACCCCTATTCTGTACACTCAGATGTATGCAGAATGTGTCTCAATCTTATCTGTGGTCACATTGTATCAGAATCCTCTGTTTGCTTTTCTGTCTCCCTACTAGACTGCAGTTCACAGAGTACACGTACTCTGTCTTATTCATCCCCTATCTCCAGCATTTTTTTTTAAAGATTTTATTTATTTATTTGTCAGAGAGAGAGAGAGGGAGAGAGAGCAAGCACAGGCAGACAGAATGGCAGGCAGAGGCAGAGGGAGAAGCAGGCTCCCTGATGAGCAAGGAGCCCGATGTGGGACTCGATCCCAGGACGCTGGGATCATGACCTGAGCCGAAGGCAGCTGCTTAACCAACTGAGCCACCCAGGCGTCCCCTATCTCCAGCATTTAACACAGGTCGTGGCTTGTAGAAAATACGCAATAGAGGCTTGTTGACCCAAGTAGAACTCAGCTCCCTGGTGCAAACTATAGGAGCAAATACTTTATAGGAGGAAAAAAAAAAAAAAGCCATACTTTCATCTTTCCAAGTCTACAACTCTCTATCTTGAGGGAAAACAAAACAAAACAAAACAAAGAAACAAAAACAGAGGAAGGGAGTCATAGACAAGGCTTTAGTATGCTCGCAGACAGAAGTCTCTACCAAAGACTTATCTAGTGACTATCTCTGGTAGTTAGAGGAAAGTACACATAAGGAGAAAGTCAACAGATGACAAGAACAGAGAATCAGCCACAAAGGAACGAACAAACAAACAAATGAGGAGGATGACATGGATGACATGTGATGTCCCAAGCACAAGGTTTAGCACAGAATGGATAGTCAGTGGATTAAAATGAATATTACTACTTCCGTCCTTGGTCAGAAGAAACCACAAGGTCCTATTTCCATGGATCTATTTTGTGACAGGTGGAATTTATATTTCAGGCTGCCAGATGCAAAGCTTCCCCTTTGAAATTTGTCACTTGTGGTTAAAAAATGGGAGAACTCTATGTAGTCAGGTTAAGTTTCCTTTCCCAGGCTGTTACTTTATAGTACCTCTTAGATGTCATTTTCTATGTTTGGAGATGCAGAAATAGCATCATCCCAGGAAGTATTAATATGAAATCCAAATGATGTAAACTACTGCATCCTATTCTTTATCCATAGGCCTTATTATCTAAGTAGTTTTCCATTCAGTTCCAGTCTGTTAGTCAACAGAACATAATTTTGTTTTCATCAATAGTTCACTCTTTCTTCAATTAAGCCTAAGCATGTTGGTACACTATTCAAAATACAACATTTGACTTAAATAGCCTTCTAGTAAAGAAGCTATAAAAGTCTGATCAAGCTTCTAAGATATGTTTTAATTTTATTTTTAGTATGAATGTCATTCCATATACATTAAATTTCTATTTTTTTTCAAATTTTTTCAGTGTCGGATATTGATAATATTCTTGAAGTAAGACAGATAATTATCAAGAACTTTGATTGGCAGCTACAGTAGCAGAAGCCCTGGTATTTCATTCTAGACAAAGGAAAATTGGTTGTCATTCTGGAGAAAGGAAAATTCTAGATGCATTATATTAAACAGAAGATTTATTTGAACCTCTACATACTTTGTGGGTGACCAAGTATACATTACTCATAAATATGGTGGTGGCAAACTAATCCAAGTTCGGTACATTTTCTCAAAAATAATTCAAGGTAAAATATGCTAATAGGAAGTGGTCATTCAGGTCATGCAAGACAAAAACTAGGCATCAATCATTAGAATTAATTATATCTTTTCCAAAAATGATTCTAATTTATTTTTTGTCATTTTATTGAATGGTGGTGAAAGTTTGTGTGTGTTTGTTGTACCAAGGAGGCAGACTTGGTAAAGGGTGGGCTGCTGGCTAACATTGGTACATGTTCTCTAAAAGCCATTCTCCCTTTCTTCCAGAGAACCTCGTGGAGGTTTTCTTTTTGTTTTTGTATTTTTTTCTGGACATATGGCCTCCTGTCTCGCATGTTTCCCATCCAATGTACTAAGTACTGACCAACGGCAGAAGGGATAGGTCAACTGCTGGTAAGTGTTTATAAAAGGCTGAACTACACCTTTCCTTATCACTTCTTCCTGCTGATTAGGAAATGGATGGTTTTTCAATAGCCATCTTGAACAAATGAAGTAACCTTGGGAATGAAAAACATATGAACCACAGGGACAAGATAGGAAGAGACTATCAGCCTGGATCACCTTCCTCTGCACTGTCCTGTGTGGCAGTAAGAAATTTCTGTTCTTATTTAAACCACGGTACTCTGGGGTTTCATTCACTTGGATCTGAACTTGACACTAGTGGTACTAATAACTATGGAAATCCTGTCTTGGATTTAAAATAACTGTGGTCTGGGTAATTCAAACTGTAGAGTCTATGTATGGATAACAATTGTTGACCATATGGTATTAGGTCATTAATATTAATACAAAAAAGGAGGTTTCAGAGCTTTTTCTATGTGGATGAGATAAACATCCAGGTCCTGGTTCTTAGTCTCCATGTAACTGAGGATCTTGAATCAAGAGTCTATGAAACCTTCTCTTTCCATCCTAAGAACCACAGTTGGAGACATTTTGACATCAGGCTAAGACTTCTCTCCTCTGTTGGGTGAAGAAGCTGCTGCATTCGTTGACCTTCACTGGAATCTGATCTACAGATTCTGTGACAATAGTAACTATGCAGCATGTGACTCTTTTATCCTTTCTGCCTCTATCAAACTCCAGACTGGGCACAATGCTACGTAGATTCAATGCTTTATGGTTGGGTGTGAGATGGTTAGGAGAACGAGGTCTATGAATTACATTGATGTGAAATGGAGATTACACCTGGTTCTGTGAATCTCCTCTATTTGACTCAACACATTGCTGTCCCACTTCTTCGCTTTTAGGCAGGCTATCTCTCAAAAGCACTTTTATATGACAAAATGACTTTCCTCCCTGGCATTGCTTCTTGTGTTATTCAGTGTCTGAAGTCAGGCTGATTCTGTCCTTTCTTCCTCACCCTATAATTTGCTCAAACCATTGATGTGAGTGCCTGAAACTTGAATAAAAAAGTTTCAAGAGCTCCTCTTAACTAGAGGTAAAACGTTTCTTGAGTCTTTGTTATAATGCAAATATGTGACCTGAAAAATCACCTGCTTAATCTACTGCTCCACCAATGTGGACATGACTCAGTTTACCAGATTAGCTAGCTAGAGTCTAGAGAGAACAGGGAATAAGAAAATGAAATGGGACAATGGGAATAAGCTGGTGTATGGTCTAATAATTAAGTCATAGGGGGGTCCTTATTGAGCACCTATTATCTTCCTGCATAATGTATTAGTTGCTGGCTGGACCCCAGAAAGATCCCTTAGAGGTAATTCCCGAAGTGGGTAGGAGAGTACCAAGGCAACTCCGCAGAGCTCCCCCAAAGAAAGCCGGATTCAGGGCTAGACCATGCCCTTTGTCATCCTCTCCCTTGGTGAGAAGAGCCAGAAGGGTTCCCTTGGAAGAGACTAAGAAGGCACCCAGCCAACAGGGGAGAGTAAACAGATTTCATGACCCTATGGGGCTATTGGACAGCTTGTTGTTTGTGCCTCTTTAAAATTTGGAGCAAATAACATGCATCCTCCACTTTCCTAGCATCAACCATGAGTCCTTGTTTTCTTGGATATCATTCAGTTCTACTTGGTTTCTTCCTCAAACTCCTCAAAAGATATTTTCTCCTCTTTATGGGAATTTCTGGACCCTCTGCCTCTCCTTAGACAATTATTTTTGATGCTCTCACTGGCTGGTGTTTTTTTTTTTTTGCTTAATTAGTTTAATTTTAATTAATTAGTGCTGACTCTGAGTGCCAGGAACTTCGCTACATACACACAATTTCCCCCCCTTAATTTGTACAACAATATTGTACTTAACTATACAGTGATGCAAGGCAGCTTCAGCCCCATTTTGCAAAGGAAGAAAACCAGTTTGATCAAATTGCCCAAGACTCTGGGGCCAGGAGCTGATTAAGATTCAAGTCCAGATCCGAATGGCTTCCGAATCCCTGTGCTAAAGCGCTCTGCTCTGTTACCGAGGATACATTTGGTTCTTGCCCCTGTTTGGCTCCCTGTGTGATCGAGACAGGAACAGCCTGCTGACTGCGCCCACCACTCCTGCTCTGTCAACCGCACTCACATTTCCTGTCAGGCCAGGCCACAGCCACAGCCACAGCCCTGGGCTCTAGGCTTTTCTTTTCTTTTTTTTTTAATTTTATTTTTTATAAACATATATTTTTATCCCCAGGGGTACAGGTCTATGAATCGCCAAGTTTACAAACTTCACAGCACTCACCATAGCACATACCCTCCCCAATGTCCATAATCCCATCCCCCCAACCCCCCTCCCCCCATCAACCCTCAGTTTGTTTTGTGAGATTAAGAGTCACTTATGGTTTGTCTCCCTCCCAATCCCATCTTGTTTCATTTACTCTTCTCCTACCCCCTTAAACCCCCATGTTGCATCTCCTCTCCCTCATATCAGGGAGATCATATGATAGTTGTCTTTCTCCAATTGACTTATTTCACTAAGCATGATACCCTCTAGTTCCATCCACGTCGTCGCAAATGGCAAGATTTCATTTCTTTTGATGGCTGCATAGTATTCCATTGTGTATATATACCACATCTTCTTTATCCATTCGTCTGTTGATGGACATCTAGGTTCTTTCCATACTTTGGCTATTGTAGACATTGTTGCTATAAACATTCGGGTGCACGTGCCCCTTCGGATGACTACGTTTGTATCTTTAGGGTAAATACCCAGCAGTGCAATTGCTGGGTCATAGGGTAGTTCTATTTTCAACATTTTGAGGAACCTCCATGCTGTTTTCCAGAGTGGTTGCACCAGCTTGCATTCCCACCAACAGTGTAGGAGGGTTCCCCTTTCTCCGCATCCTCGCCAGCATCTGTCATTTCCTGACTTGTTAATTTTAGCCATTCTGACTGGTGTGAGGTGGTATCTCATTGTGGTTTTGATTTGTATTTCCCTGATGCCGAGTGATATGGAGCACTTTTTCATGTGTCTGTTGGCCATCTGGATGTCTTCTTTGCAGAAATGTCTGTTCATGTCTTCTGCCCATTTCTTGATTGGATTATTTGTTCTTTGGGTGTTGAGTTTGCTAAGTTCTTTATAGATTTTGGACACTAGCCCTTTATCTGATATGTCGTTTGCAAATATCTTCTCCCATTCTGTCAGTTGTCTTTTGGTTTTGTTAACTGTTTCCTTTGCTGTACAAAAGCTTTTGATCTTGATAAAATCCCAATAGTTCGTTTTTGCCCTTGCTTCCCTTGCCTTTGGCGATGTTCCTAGGAAGATGTTGCTGCGGCTGTGGTCGAAGAGGTTGCTGCCTGTGTTCTCTTCAAGGATTTTGATGGATTCCTTTCTCACATTGAAATCCTTCATGCATTTTGAGTCTATTTTCGTGTGTGGTGTAAGGAAATGATCCAATTTCATTTTTCTGCATGTGGCTGTCCAATTTTCCCAACACCATTTATTGAAGAGGCTGGCTTTTTTCCATTGGACATTCTTTCCTGCTTTGTCGAAGATTAGTTGACCATAGAGTTGAGGGTCTATTTCTGGGCTCTCTATTCTGTTCCATTGATCTATGTGTCTGTTTTTGTGCCAGGACCATGCTGTCTTGATGATGACAGCTTTGTAATAGAGCTTGAAGTCTGGAGTTGTGATGCCACCAACTTTGGCTTTCTTTTTCAATATTGGTTTGGCTATTCGAGGTCTTTTCTGGTTCCATATAAATTTTAGGATTATTTGTTCCATTTCTTTGAAAAAAATGGATGGTACTTTGATAGGAATTGCATTAAATGTGTAGATTGCTTTAGGTAGCATAGACATTTTCACAATATTTATTCTTCCAATCCAGGAGCATGGAACATTTTTCCATTTCTTTGTGTCTTCCTCAATTTCTTTCATGAGTACTTTATAGTTTTCTGTGTATAGATTCTTAGTCTCTTTGGTTAGGTTTATTCCTAGGTATCTTATAGTTTTGGGTGCAATTGTAAATGGGATTGACTCCTTAATTTCTCTTTCTTCTGTCTTGTTGTTGGTGGAGAGAAATGCAACTGATTTCTGGGCATTGATTTTATATCCTGACACTTTACTGAATTCCTGTACAAGTTCTAGCAGTTTTGGAGTGGAGTCTTTTGGTTTTTCCACATACAGTATCATATCATCTGCAAAGAGTGATAGTTTGACTTCTTCTTTGATGATTTGGATGCCTTTAATTTCCTTTTGTTGTCTGATTGCTGAGGCTAGGACTTCTAGTACTATGTTGAATAGCAGTGGTGATAACGGACATCCCTGCCGTGTTCCTGACCTTAGCGGAAAAGCTTTCAGTTTTTCTCCATTGAGAATGATATTTGCGGTGGGTTTTTCATAGATGGCTTTGATAATATTGAGGTATGTGCTCTCTATCCCTACACTTTGAAGAGTTTTGATCAGGAAGGGATGCTGTACTTTGTCAAATGCTTTTTCAACATCTATGGAGAGTATCATATGGTTCTTGTTCTTTCTTTTATTAATGTGTTGTATCACATTGATTGATTTGCGGATGTTGAACCAACCTTGCAGCCCTGGAATAAATCCCACTTGGTCGTGGTGAATAATCCTTTTAATGTACTGTTGAATCCTATTGGCTAGTATTTTGGCGAGAATTTTTGCATCTGTGTTCATCAAGGATATTGGTCTGTAGTTCTCTTTTTTGATGGGATCCTTGTCTGGTTTGGGGATCAAGGTGATGCTGGCCTCATAAAATGAGTTTGGAAGTTTTCCTTCCATTTCTATTTTTTGGAACAGTTTCAGGAGAATAGGAATTAGTTCTTCTTTAAATGTTTGGTAGAATTCCCCCGGGAAGCCATCTGGCCCTGGGCTTTTGTTTGTTTGGAGATTTTGGATGACTGTTTCAATCTCCTTACTGGTTATGGGTCTGTTCAGGCTTTCTATTTCTTCCTGGTTCAGTTGTGGTAGTTTATATTTCTCTAGGAATGCATCCATTTCTTCCAGATTGTCAAATTTGTTGGCGTAGAGTTGCTCATAGTATGTTCTTATAATTGTCTGTATTTCTTTGGTGTTCGTTGTGATCTCTCCTCTTTCATTCATGATTTTATTTATTTGGGTCCTTTCTCTTTTCTTTTTGATAAGTCTGGCTAGGGGTTTATCGATCTTATTAATTGTTTCAAAGAACCAGCTCCTAGTTTCGTTGATTTGTTCTATTGTTTTTTTTGGTTTCTATTTCATTGATTTCTGCTTTGATCTTTATGATTTCTCTTCTCCTGCTTTAGGGTTTCTTTCTTGTTCTTTCTCCAGCTCCTTTAGGTGTAGGGTTAGGTTGTGTATTTGAGACCTTTCTTGTTTCTTGAGAAAGGCTTGTACCGCTATATATTTTCCTCTCAGGACTGCCTTTGTTGTGTCCCACAGATTTTGAACCATTGTGTTTTCATTATCATTTGTTCCATGAATTTTTTCAATTCTTCTTTAATTTCTTGGTTGACCCATTCATTCTTTAGAAGGATGCTGTTTAGTCTCCATGTATTTGGGTTCTTTCCAAATTTCCTCTTGTGATTGAGTTCTAGCTTCAGAGCATTGTGGTCTGAAAATATGCAGGGAATGATCCCAATCTTTTGATAACGGTTGAGACCTGATTTAGGACCAAGAATGTGATCTATTCTGGAGAATGTTCCATGCGCACTAGAGAAGAATGTGTATTCTGTTGCTTTGGGATGAAATGTTCTGAATATATCTGTGATGTCCATCTGGTCCAGTGTGTCATTTAAGGCCTTGATTTCCTTGTTGATCTTTTGCTTGGATGATCTGTCCATTTCAGTGAGGGGAGTGTTAAAGTCCCCTACTATTATTGTATTATTGTTGATATGTTTCTTTGATTTTGTTATTAATTGGTTTTTATAGTTGGCTACTCCCACATTAGGGGCATAGATATTTAAAATTGTTAGATCTTCTTGTTGGACAGTTCCTTTGAGTATGATATAGTGTCCTTCCTCATCTCTTATTATAGTCTTTGGCTTAAAATCTAATTGATCTGATATAAGGATTGCCACTCCTGCTTTCTTCTGGTGTCCATTAGCATGGTAAATTCTTTTCCACCCCCTCACTTTAAATCTGGAGGTGTCTTCGGGTTTAAGATGAGTTTCTTGTAGGCAACATATAGATGGGTTTTGTTTTTTTATCCATTCTGATACCCTGTGTCTTTTGATTGGGGCATTTAGCCCATTAACATTCAGGGTAAGTATTGAGAGATATGAATTTAGTGCCATTGTATTGCCTGTAAGGTGACTGTTATTGTATATTGTCTCTGTTTCTTTCTGATCTACTACTTTTAGGGTCTCTCTTTGCTTAGAGGACCCCTTTCAATATTTCCTGTAGAGCTGGTTTGGTATTTGCAAATTCTTTCAGTTTTTGTTTGTCCTGGAAACTTTTAATCTCTCCTTCTATTTTCAATGATAGCCTAGCTGGATATAGTATTCTTGGCTGCATGTTTTTCTCATTTAGTACTCTGAATATATCATGCCAGCTCTTTCTGGCCTGCCAGGTCTCTGTGGATAAGTCTGCTGCCAATCTAATATTTTTACCATTGTACTTTACAGACTTCTTTTCCCGGGCTGCTTTCAGGATCTTCTCTTTGTACTAAGACTTGTAAGTTTTACTATTAGGTGACGGGGTGTGAACCTATTCTTATTGATTTTGAGGGGGGTTCTCTGAACCTCCTGGATTTTGATGCTTGTTCCCTTTGCCATATTGGGGAAATTCTCTCCAATAATTCTCTCCAATATACCTTCTGATCTCCTCTCTGTTTCCTCTTCTTCTGGAATCCCAATTATTCTAATGTTGTTTCGTCTTATGGTGTCACTCATCTCTCGAATTCTCCCCTCGTGGTCCAGTAGCTGTTTGTCCCTCTTTTGCTCAGCTTCTTTATTCTCTGTCATTTGGTCTTCTATATCACTAATTCTTTCTTCTGCCGCATTTATCCTAGCAGTCAGAGCCTCCATTTTTTATTGCACCTCATTAATAGCTTTTTTGATTTCAAGTTGGTTAGATTTTAGTTCTTTTATTTCTCCAGAAAGGGCTTTTATATCTCCCGAGAGGCTTTCTCTAATATCTTCCATGCCTTTTTCAAGCCCGGCTAGAACCTTGAGAATCGTCATTCTGAACTCTAGATCTGACATATTACCAATGTCTGTATTGATTAGGTCCCTAGCCTTTGGTACTGCCTCTTGTTCTTTTTTTTGTGGTGAATTTTTCCGCCTTGTCATTTTGTCCAGATAAGTGTATATGAAGGAGCAAGTAAAATACTAAAAGGTGGCAACAACCCCAGGAAAATATGCTTTAGCCAAATCAGAAGAGATCCCAAATCGTGAGGGGGGAGAAAGGGGATAAAAAGAGGTTCAGAAAGAAAAAAAAAAAAAAAAGAAACAATTAAAAAAAGAAAACCAATAAAGAAAAAAAATAAAAAGGAAAAAATATATATATATTAGATAAACTAGTTAAAAAACGTTAAAAAAGAAAAGGGTAAAAGTTAAAAAAATTTAGCAGAAGAAAAAAAAATTGAAAAAGAAAAAAAAAATTAAGTTAACTGCAAGGCTAAAGAATCATGGGGAGAAAGCCATGAGTTCCGTGCTTTGCTTTCTCCTCCTCTGGAATTCCGCTGCTCTCCTTGGTATTGAAACTGCACTCCTTGGTAGGTAAACTTGGTCCTGGCTGGGTTTCTTGTTGCTCTTCTGGGGGAGGGGCCTGTTGTAGTGATTCTCAAGTGTCTTTGCCCCAGGCGGAGTTGCACCGCCCTTACCTGGGCCGGTCTGAGTAATCCGATTGGGTTTGCTTTCGGGAGCTTTTGTTCCCTGAGCGCTTTCCGTAGAGTTCCGGAGGGCGGGAATGAAGATGGCGGCCTCCTGGTCTCCGGCCCGGAGGAGCCGAGAGCCCGGGGCCCCACTCCTCAGTGCGCCCTCAGAGAACAGCGCCCAATTACTCCCGTCACCCTGGCCTCTGGCCGCACTCCGAGCTGACCGAGCCTGCGACCGGCTCAAGGTAACCCCAAGCTT
Source organism: Enhydra lutris kenyoni (assembly GCF_002288905.1). NCBI lineage: Eukaryota > Metazoa > Chordata > Mammalia > Carnivora > Mustelidae > Enhydra > Enhydra lutris. The sequence goes on along the minus strand of NW_019154085.1, from coordinate 98,353,557 downwards.
AGAGCTTACTCCTCGGCTCTGTCTCTGTAGCCGGCTTCCCCGTTCTAATACCTGTAAGCTCTGCGACACTCAGACGCCCCCGATCCTTCCGTGACCCTGCGGGACCTGAGGCCACGCTGACCCCGCGTGGGCTTCACCCCGGTTAAGCCTCTGGAGCGATGTCCCTCAGTGGAACAGACTTTTAAAAGTCCTGATTTTGTGCTCCGTTGCTCCGCTGCTTGCCGGGAGCTGGCCCCTCCCCCCGCGGTCTATCTTCCCGTCGCTTTGGATTCACTTCTCCGCCAGTCCTACCTTTCAGAAAGTGGTTGATTTTCTGTTTCTAGAATTGCTGTTCTTCTTCTCTTCGATCTCCCGTTGGATTTGTAGGTGTTTGCAATCTTTAGATAAGCTATCTAGCTGATCTCCTGCTACCTGAAGTAGTCTCAGCCTGCTACTTCTCCGCCATCTTGACTCCTCCCTGGCTGGTGTTTTTAATAAGAAAGTATTATTTGAATTAATTCCCACTGATCATTTAATCCTATTAGATAATTAATATAATATGTAGGGTTAACCTATTACAGTTAAATAGCAGGAAAGAACAATTAGAAATATGGGGTTTGTGATCATTTGTGTTAAGATTTCTATTAGGCTAGGCTAGTCATTTTCTTGCTGCTTATTAACATTGAAGTCTGACATTTATTAGGGTGATTTTAAAGAAAAAAATTAGTTGTATTATTTTACTTAATTCATGAATCTTGAATTTCAACATAGAGCAGGCTTAGTTAACAATATCTTGTCTTATAATCAACTCATAACACCTTGATTAAACCAACGTGATTATCCTTAACTACAGAAATGCAAACATTCAGGTCACAGATTTTCTGATTATTCTTTTTTGTGACAGACATTAGCTGATATTTGGTTAGAAGCATAATATACTTAGATTTGCTCAGTTACTGTGAGCGGAAAAACATTCTATGGTTATATAATATTGTGAGGCTATGTGACAACACTTTGTTTAGACAAAATGAAGAATATTGGTTTATCAGGGTGCTAAAAATATATTCTCAGCCGTTCTTCTGGAATAAAAAGAAATAACCACTTGATCTATTGAGCCTCATTCAATCTTGAAATGGATGAAGTTTGGGGCCCCTGGGTGGCTCAGTGGGTTAATCCTCTGCCTTCGTCTCAGGTCATGACCTCAGGGTCCTGTGTCAGGCTCTCTGCTCAGCAGGGGAGCCTGCTTCCCTCTCTGCTTCTGCCTGCCTCTCTGCTTACTTGTGATCTCTGTCTCTGTCTCTGTGTCAAATAAATAAATAAATAAATCTTAAAAAAAAAAAAAGAAAGAAACGGATGAAGTTTTAGAAGGTTGGCTGTGGTGATCTTATTCACTGGTTAACCTAGGGAATATTCTCAACCACATTCTCCCTGCTATCTCATGCAATAAATAGAAGCAACATACGAACTTCCCCAGCCTCCTTTACAGCTAGGATTGGTTTCATGATCTTGTTCTCATCAATGCCATGAAAAATGGAGTCTGTGGGGTGGATTCTGAAGGAACTCTTATTCTTCCTTATACTTTGTGCCTTGAATGTAAATGGAATGCCTGGAGTGTCAGGAATCAATTTGTAACCAAAGACAACAGAGATGAGGACATAAAGCCAGGGCTTTTGATGACATCATTGAGCTACTAGCCTTCTTTCATATTTACCTTCCTCCAGATTTTTAATTGTGTAAGATGATTAAATGACTTCATTACTTACGTAAAATGGCTGGTCAGCTTTGTCGTTGTTGTTTCACGTGTAGACAACAGCAGCTTATCATATAGTTCTCCCCTAGTTTGAGGAGATAAATCTACATTGTGTGCAGACCAAGTCAGCTCGCTGTCAGAAACATGGTCCAAATTTACTTCCCTGAGAGTAATCGAAAGCAGCACTTTCCAAGGGAACTTTGTGTGACGATGGAAATGTTCATATAGGCTACCATGAATACGTGGTCACTGAGTACTTGAAACGTGGCTAGTGCAAATGGAGGACTGAATTTTTAATTATATATAGTTTTAATTAATTGAAACTGAACCTGAAATAGCCACTTATGTCTACTAGCTATCAAACAATGCAAATCTAAAAAAAACTGGAAGTCTATTAAAGGATAGATTACTGTAGTTCTTTTGAAAAACACGCAGCCTCTAACTTTATATATGTTATTTCATAGGCCCAGGAACACCTCATTATGGAAAAATGATGATTCAGTGGGGCTTTACATAGTGTCATGTTTGAAGGTTTTTAAACCGTATTTAACTTGCATATCAGCTAATGACACACAACTGATACCAATTTAAGCATCTGGGGGAGGAGGGGGCTGTCATGACCTCCAATGTGGAACTCACTATTAACTGCTATACCGAATGTGATTGGTAGAAATTACTCCAGCATGCCTCGGTGTCCTGTGCAATACTAAATAATCAGCATGCTTCCACGCACAGCAATTCCTAGAGCCCGAGGAAAAACAAATTCTGCAACCATCCACGGTGGCCCAGAACAGCTGAAGGTATCACCTCTTCCGTCACCTGACAAGGATCACAGTCACAGACAACTACTCTGTCACCAGCTGCCTCCTGGCTGCTGAAAACAGGTCAGCAAAGGGTCAGCAAGTCGCTCTGTGTTGGGAAGCTGAGTCCCTTCAGTCTAGGCTGATGCACAATTTCAAGAAGGAGTTGACAAATCAAACTTATTCCAGAAACAGGACTATCACACTCAGGGTTCTCCCAAAAGACACTCTATTAAAAAAAAACACACTCTATTAAAAAAAAAAAAAGTTCAATTTAAGAAAGCTACCGTCTCTCATTTCTAACCAATGGTAGTTAGGTAAATGCTTCCTGAGATAATTATAGACACCGGATGGACTCGAAGTCGACTGCTGTCCCCAGAGAAGTTATGTATCCTCAGTGTTATTCTCCTTTCATGTCCACAAGGACTTGCTTCTCGTCGTTTTGCAGTGTGTTGCTTTGAAAACACTGATGTTTTCTTGACGGGTCTGGTTTTGAACTACTTACTTTACAGTAGCTTCCAATGTTCGAGAAGATAAAAATAACCATGTGTGAGAAGTTAAGACCCAGTCCTCGGGGCGCATGGGTGGTGCAGTAGGTTCAGCGTCTGACTCTTGGTTTTGGCTCAGGCCATGACCGCAGGGCCGTGAGCTGGAGCCCCATGCAGGACTCCACACTGGGCGTGGTGTCTGCCTGAGATTCTCTCTTTCTCCCTCTCCCTCCCTCCCCCTGTGCTCTCTCTCTCTCTCTCTCAAATAAATAAATAATATATTAAAAAAAAGAAGAAGTTAAGACCCAGTCCTCATAGAGGCTAGGTGTGAGACACGCTCTATAGGAACACACTGTGTCTGAAAGAAGGTCACGTTCAGAAAGTATCACCCATAAAGATGTACCAAGATGTAAATGTTTACCTATGATGTGGCTCTGAAATGTGGAATCTGCAACTGTATCTTCATCCTCCTGTAGGCTCACACTTGCTTCTTTTATCTGCAGCAACAAGAAAATAATGTAAGTTCTTATTTGTTATATAAATTGACTGTTCACAATCAGAATGATGTTTCATTCTGTAATAAATGTGAGTATGTGTGAGTGGGTATGTATACACACACAACACACATGTATACACACACATACATGTAAACATGCATACCTGTACATACATATATGTGAATGTGTATGTGTGTGCATCTATGTGTACACACCCATAGATATATATATACATGCATAGATATTTTCTTCATTCTACTTTTCCCTACTCTATCACTTGGCTGTATCACAAATTTTAATTACTAGAGCAAGAGTATATTTTCAGAAACATAACCCTAGACCTGGAAATGAGGATTTACAGGGCACCTAATTCTCCATAAGATGTTAAAGATACAGCTTTGGCTTTTAAGACTTAATAAAGTCAATAACACAAAGCTGTTAGGTAAAATTAAAGTCAAAGGAAATATAATTCCTCCAGAGACAGTGACTTCTACCACAAGTTATTTTAATAAGAAGAAAGAAATATACTTAGATCTCCTGACCCTTTCCTGGAATGTAACTCTTTAAGAAAATGATTTCTTTTGTTCTTTCTATGATGAAACATAAGGTGACTGTGATGTATACTTAGTGAACTAGAGCAGTGACACATTTATATTGATTTTTTAGGTCAAAAACATTCCCCTTCTATTTCAGCTGAAATATCCAGATGCTGAATGGGTTAGCACTCGGCAGAACTCTAGAGAAACCTGAATAAGTCACAGTGTTTTATGAATGAGAATTCTGATCTCCAGCAAGTTTCCTTCAACGCACTGTAAGTGCAAGTGCTGGGATTAAGACTCATGTCCCTTGCTTCTCAATCTAGTGGCAGTGGTCGCAACAATGGCAACCAGTACGAACCACTATTTAAAAGGCAATCTCTGAAATACTACGGATTACTCAGTTACAATTTTCATGCCTGTGATCTCAAACTCCCCAGAGCGAGCTAGATGCTACTGTTAGCCTCCTCCTCCTGAAGAAACAGATAAGTAATTGCCAAGGTGGTGGAACCAGGATTCAAACTCAGCAAAACTGACTGCAGATTTGTGTTCATCTGTGGGCACTTTGTTTTTCTCAAATTTTCCTTTGACTATGCCAGTGGACTTGGCCTCAATTTCAAGACAGCTTGCGGTTGTTGGCAGAATGACCCTAAAACACTCTCTTAAAATACATCCTCATCAGTCACCTGGGAAGCCAGTGATAATGACATGAACTGTGCACTGAATGCAGTGGGGTTCTGCTTCGGCACATACATTAGAGGCCGTCAGTGGATATGCTCAGGAGCTTGAGCTGAATGCCAAGAAACTCTTATTTCATACTCACAATATAGAAATTCATATGGTTGCATACTGACCTTGAGCTAGATTTAGCTTTTGACTTTTTACCTATTTTTCATATCTAATGGAATAAGACCAATTATTTATATTTTATAACTTCTGTTCCAATATCAGAATGTAATTGGTGCTTGTTCTGGATGTGCTGAGAGCCAGAAGGTGGCAGACTGAAGAGAGTATGGAGAAGGCATCCTGAACCCCACAAGGAGAGACCAAGGATTGAATATCCAGAGGTCACATTCATCACTTCTTCCCCCCATCAGCTCTCTGCTCTGCGGGCACTTCCCTGTTTTTTAGCACGTCCAGAGGAAGAAAGTTGGGGAACGGGGCAAGGGTGGGGGGAGGCTTCATCAAGTCTGTGGACACTTTGGTAGTGGACATTTATGGATAGCAGAGTAGAAAAGCACTGTGAGCATGAGCAAGGCTAACATCCTACTTAATTGCCTTCTAAAGTTTGTGTAGCTCAGTGACCTGTTTGTCACAAGGCTATCAAAAGACCCACCGACAAAGGGATCTCAAACTACCTACATTTCCTTTAACAACCCAACATGAAACTTCCATCCTCATTTAGAGAGACATCAAGGAAATCTCTATATTCTCAGCCCATACATGTCTCATGTTTTCTCTTACCTGTTATGTAAAACAGTATTTCCTTTAGGTTCTTCTACACTGATCTATTTTTTTTTAAAGATTTTATTTATTTATTTGACAGAGATCACAAGTAGGCAGAGAGGCAGGAAGAGAGAGAAAGAGAGAGGAGGAAGCAGGCCCCTCACAAAGCAGGGAGCCCGATGTGGGACTCGATCCCAGGACCCTGAGATCATGACCTGAGCCAAAGGCAGAGGCCTAACCCACCGAGCCACCCAGGCGCCCAACAGTGATCTATTTTAAACTTGAAGGTATCCCCTGCTCACCTGCTGGCTTATCGGGGAATCATCCTATCAGTCTGTGAGGCTCTAAACTAAAGAATCCAATAGTTAAAATCAGATTCTCACCTTGCAGATAAAGGATAGGAGGCTCATATAGTGTTAATGATCTTTTCAAGGTCACAGAGGATTTCGGTTTTAGAGTGGGCATTTCTGGCCCCTATTCACTGCCAAAATTAAATTTTTCAGAGTCATTGTTACAGCCCTCCTTCCCAGACCTTCCAAAGAACTACTATTTTCTGTTAGTGTCTGGCAGTTAGATATGTAGGCAGTATTCCATGTATACATAAATTTTATTTTTATTCAAGAGTAGCAAAAATTTTCAGAGACTGTGTGTGTGTGTGTGTGTGTGTGTGTGTGTGTGTGTGTTTAAATTCTCTGCTTCCCTTCCCTTCTGGTTCCCTAATCTGTATGTGGAACTTAACTACCACCTTTCTCCGAGTATCATATTGAGGAAAGAAAAAAAAAAAAAAAGCTGTCCTATAGTCCTACCTGTCAGCTGCTTGTCAGAACTTTCCTAGGGCTCTATTTGCTTAACAGCAAATGCTAAATATGGCCTCTGGGGACTTATCAGAGGAAAGGCCCCTAATTCATTCAGGTTTCCTGGGCTGATGACCCATGAGGAGCAGATGACCCATGACAGGAAAATCCGAAGAAGATAGGTGAAAAATCAGCAAAGGAATGACAAATGGGGGAGTGCCTTAGAATGGCATACTTGTTGGCTCTAATTATCTATCCAAATAGATTTCAATGCAAGGCGGTTATTAAAGAAATCCGTTTGCCTATGGAAATGAGGGGCATAATTTATTTTGACAGTTGATTCCCCTTACTATTTACATTTTTCACAGGCTGAACTTAAAATTAATTTTCACTCTTGATCACGCAGTGGCTGGGTATTGGTGAGAGGTTGTGGGAACTTTCCTGGGACTAAGGGGCTGGCAACTCAAGATTAAGAACTTGCCAAAGATAGAGACAACTGGGACAATCTTCATGAGACAAAGTACTTCAAAGATGAGAGTTTTCACAAAATCAAGAAGTTTGGCTCAGAAAAGAATGGTGGTTACAGATACAGAATTTTCTCGGCCATTGTTCTAACAGGAACTGATACAAATTAATGTCAAGCAATATCCTATTTGGTAAGAAGTTGCAGGTAACTCAGGCAACAACTCTTGGCTATTTTTGGTTTAAGTTTATTGTCAGTACTTTGGGTGCCTTGTAATGGTGCATTTTCAACTCTTGTCCATCTTTTGGGCTCTGCCCTTGTAGTCAAAAATGGTACCAAATACTGATCTCTAACAAGAAACCATTAAATGTCACTGTGCCCATTATATTCTACTAACCCCTATTATTAGAAAGCACAGGGAGGAAGGAGCTTACAAAGGAACCTGGAGGAAAATGGACAAAATAATTCACCATATATATATGTGTATATATATATATATATATATGCACACACACGCAACGTACATATAACATATATATATTATGTATGTATGTACATTATATATTATGTATGTATGTACATTATATATATATTACATTATATATTACTTTTAGAATTAAATCCAACATTTGGGGACACCTTTCATTTGAAATTCTGCTTACATTTCTTCCTTGACTCATCCTAACTGAACTGCTTGGGAACTGCTTCCCAAGAAGACAACATTTTGCAGTCGAAGTTTATTGCAAATGAAAAGAACACAATGAACCTAAGTGAGACAGGCAGTAATTTTTGGAAGGAAAACTCCAGAAGGCATTACTTTTAGAAAAGTTAGTCATTTAGAAAAATTTGCAGGAGGAGGGCAAAATATGCATGCTTCTTATTAGCATCAAAATAGCACTTAGAACAGAACTGTTCAATTAAGGATGCTGAAATTATAACATTTTGCAGAACTTAATAAGATGATAACAATTTGCGTAATTATTGTACTATTTTATCCTATTTCATCACCACAGTACCATTTTAATGGAATAGTATTTGATGCTTTTTTATTAGCATACGTGGTTTTCTTTTTCAGACTATGGGACGCTGGGAGAAAAAAATACTCTAAATTAAAATATTGAAAAGGCCATCTCTTCCCAGAGCATGATGAAAGTATACGATCTTGTTAATTTTGTTAACAATTTTTATTTTGTCCAGTGATAGTTAAACAGGAGTCTGGAGCTGCCTTCCCTTGAGACTTCTCATTCCACAAAATTATCTGAATCCACAGGAAGGAAGGACTTATGACATGCTGCAATAGAATGCATTTCTTTCTTGATTATTTACTTAATACCAATGCAGTCTTTCCTGGGGATGCCTTTCCCCCTCTTATAATGATTTTATATAATTCAAGTAAAAGTACAAAGTAACATGGCCCTTGTCTAAATTACACAAAAATTAGAGCTAAGTGGTCTGTAAATGATGGCCTAAATGGGGACATAAGACTCTAATTAAGGCTCTGAAAGGAGAAAAAAATTAAATTCTGCAAAGAATTAATGGGACTTTTACGCATTTTTTAAAATGTATCTAGGAATCCTGAAAATGGATATGGATACAGAATTAGTAGCAGACTAAATGGAGGTCAGCTACATACATAGCTGTATGTATGGAAATAATCTTTGCATTATAATCACCACAGATTAAAATAATTAAAATCCCTGAGGACCCTCATAACGAAATAAAGTCTTGGTTTGTAAAGGGAAGAGATGGTGATATAAGATTTTGAACAGTGACTTTATTAAAAAAAAAAACAAAAACATACCATATGTATTATGTGCAGTTCTTGTTTTTATCCCAACTGACTACAATGAGAAGAATCTTTTGCAACATAGTTTAAAATAAGCAGACAGCAAATTTACCTTGAGCCCTAGCAGCGGAAAATTCCCTCAAACTCTGAATTCTAAGAGGTTCATGGGTATTCCCATCAATGTGCTATGGTATTAGAATATATCCTATTTTGCATCTAATTTACTTCCTGTGTAAGCTGATAACATATAATAAATAGGTTTTCACTGCTAGTCATGTACTAGTCCCAAAGGAGACTATGGCAATGTCCTCTCTGGAATTAGTAATTTTCGTCCACTCCACATTGATGATTACAGAGATGAAACAAAAAACATTGTATTTTACATTAAAAAAAAAAAAAGAAAGAAAGACTGGCTGGTCAGCTACCCAGGTTAATAATATTCCTCTATATGGAAAAGCTTCCCAGCATGACTAATTTCCTCTTGTAGCTAACTAGAAAAAATTAGCATATCCCAATTGATTATGTATTTTGGGGTGGTTAGGGAATCTTTGTACTTTAGAGAAAACAGTAAGAGTGTTTCTTGTAGATATTCTGAAAGGACCAAAGGACACTTATTACTACACTGTGAAAGACTGAAGACGAGAGACGAAAAGCACAGAAATTATTTTAGCATTAGGAAGTAACAAGAAAGTAAAAATGAAACTGTAAAAGCCAAACAGAGGGTCTTTTTGTTTCTTTGGTACTTCTGTGCAGTGAAGATATACCCTAAGCTGTCAGAAACATATTAAATGGGGCATAGTTAAATTGAGTGCCTCCGATAAGGGGCTCTGCCAGGCTATCAAAGTTTTAGATCAGTGGGATTGAATTTCTGGGCATATTGCACATTTCCAAGCATTCATTCTCTCTCTTTCCTTTCGGTGACACTACAAGGGCAGTCTTAGATATGCTTATAATTTGTGATTTTTATAATGCAGGGGACATCTACGTTTTCAAAGAAGGGAGGATACCATGGAAGCCCAGAAGAGAAAAGGGGGGGGAAGAAAAATTTTTTGTGAAGAACATAGTTCCCACAGGATTTCTGAGTTTAATATAAAAGACTACAGCTCCTCAGAGTCCAGAGCTCTTTGAAAGAAAAGTGTGCATTTGTTGTCAACTGAAATATGTCTATGAAATTCTTAATAACTAATAATGCCAATCGTTATTCCTAAAATCACCTCTAAACCACTCCAGGGGAAAAAAAAAAAGTATAATTACTAGGTTTCCCTAAGAAAATGGTAGCAGGTACCATACTTTACAATTTCTTTGATTGCAGTACAAAAATATATGGATACGGTAATTCTGTAAATTCTGTAATTCTGTAATTCTGTAAAAAGAATATTTTGTTTATGTAAGTGCTTCAAAACTTACATAAAGAAATAATGAACATCACCAAAGCAATTATGCAAGAACAGAAGGAATGTAAGGAGATTCAGTGCAACTTAAGGTAATTTTAAAACAAAACTATTATTTGAAACTAGCAAGTGCTAGGGAAATGGAAAATGCCCTTTCACCCATTTTTTTTTTTTAAAGGAAATTACCTGAGTTCTGGACCTCACAATTAAGAGACTGCATAATAGGGAGTCAAGTTGCAAAGTAGATTTCTTGGCCTTAACACCTGTCTAGGTGAGAGGAATTGGTACATAGACAGAACTTCCAAAAAAATGAACAGTTCTTAAACTGAACCATCAAAATGGCCAATAATCTCTCTAGTTGTTTAGCACTTCTGGTTTTCATAACCATGTTCCTTCCTTTTTGTATCACTGGGAGTGAAGGAAGAGGTCATCAAACAAATCCCCTGCACAGGAGTAGAATTTGAAGATGACAGCTGACATCACAGTGTCATTTGCCAGCACTGTCTGGTTCCACCGTCCTCCTGAAAGGGAGCTAACACAGCAGCCTTACCAGATGGAGCGCCCCGTTTGCAATCTCACTGCCACCTCTCGGCGGGAAGCCGTCACCAGCTTTCTCTCCTTTTTCTGGAACTTTCCTACCCTTCCCAATCTCTTGCTCATTCATTTCCATCAGCAAAGGTAGAAAGAACCCAGGCAGGTTCACTTCGGAACCAAGATGGGTGGAGCACTTACCAGGGAGCCTTTCAGTATTTCCACATCGACCTTGGTTTTGATGTTTTTCTTGTGGTTTCCTTGAGTGCTTGCAGAGATGCTGGTGAGACAGGAGCCCTGGGAGCTGCCCTTTAACACACTCCTGCAGGAAACATTATTTGATCCATTTTCTGTCTGTTGAGCTGCTTTCTTATCAACTCTGCAGGTAGAAAGTGATTCCTCTGATAAATTACATTGCTCTTCTTCAATCACTACTTTTTCCAATCCTTTAATGTTTAAAGTAACCTCTTTGTATCTCTTTGTCTTTAAACCTTTGAGTGATAAATGTTTGTCAGTGGCCTTGATCAAATCTTCATCTGACATTCCAGTAGTGTGTCAGTTTAGATTTGACAAAAACTTTTTTTATTTTTATTTTTATTTTTTTAACTGCTTGTGAGGTGGGGGGAGGAGGGAGCAAAATAAAAGCCACTGAAGAGTGATTGCTAAACACAAGTCTGGCTTAAGATCAGCGGGAAATGTAATTACCTCTGTAACGTTTCTAAGTATACGTTTGCTTGGTACAATCAATGAGGTCGGCATACCTTAAAATGTATGTATAATTTTCTTCCATTTCATGCCATGTGGGTACATTCACGGTTCCAGTATAGGTTGAATTGCTATCAACCTTGATAAAACTTCCCATTCTTTAATTTCAAAGACCACTGGTTTGGTTAACAAAGTAACATGGACTAAATTATCATTTTATTGCTAACTTTTATTTCATTGTTTAAATTCTGGCTAATGTAGAAAAGGCTGCTATTCTGCATTTCTGCTTGTATGAAAACATGCTTGACTGGGGTTTACTGGGTGGGAAGTCAATAACTCTCCTTGTTTCGGTGGGGGGAGCCCTCTGACATTTCACACCCTCCCTTCGCCAACAGGTTACCTGTTCAAAAGTTCCGTCATAAATGTATCTTTAGTAGAACATGTAACAGGGCTGGGTCTATTTCTTGGTTCAAACTTCATTTGGTCATAAATGCCTTGCGGTGTTTTCAGATCATTTTTGCTTCGTAAACTACTGTCTGGACTCTCCGCCACCTTGGTGTTCCTGGTAAGTTCATTTTCTATTTTACGCTGCAGCTCAGGCTTCTTTTTCTCTTTTTTCTTTTCCAATTTTAGTTGTTTATTTCCAAACCCCAAACCTTTTGCATCTTTTTTTTCCACTTTGGTTTTGGAGACATCCATTTTCCTGCTACTGAGCGCTGGAAGTCTACTCCGAAAACCAAACCAGCTGGCAAAAGAAGGCCCAGGCTTTGGCTTTGCTTCTACAGAGGGGGACTTTGTTTGCACTTGGCCCTTTTCCACATTTTCCTGAATGCACAACATGACCTTTTCTTCAATTGTAGGTGAGAGGGGGGCTTCAGGGCTCACAGCGCCAGTCCTGGTTGTAGAAGTATCTGGACACCTTCCAGAAGTCTCCAGCTTGGATGTCCTGCTGGGTTCAAAATTGGCCGGATGCTGTGTCCTCCCAGGGTTCTGCAGGGCTTGTGGGCAGTCTGTGGGGGCAGGTGGATATCTGTGGTGGCCGCTGCCTGCTTCCTCAGGGACAGCCTCACTGTCCCCTCCCTCGGGGTAACCCTGCTCATCTTCCATTCCACATGGGGTGGGGAGCTCTTCGGATTTGGGAGGGACTCTCAAAGGCAACTTGTTTGGGCTCCCATGCTGGCTGCTGGAGCTGCCTGTACTCCTGGGGGAGCCTTGCCTGGAGGAGGGATGCCCCAGAGGCCTCCCAGCACCGGGAAGACCATCAGACATGGGGGCAGAAGGGGTCTTGGGCAAGCCTTCCGTGGAGGAACTCTGCCGGGTGAGGGAATTGCCTCTCTCAGCAGTGTTGGTGATAATCTGAGTTCGAACTTTGCCGGGCCCTTCCACGGGGGGTGTAGGGGGCTTGTCTCCTGAGTAAGTGCTGAAACTCTGACTGCGGGCTTTGGCCCCATTCATGCCTAGGGCTGGTTTTAGGTGTGGCTTACTGGAGGAGAGGGATCTTTTCACAGACTTGTTTTCTACCCCATCTTTTCCATCAGCCCCAGGGATGCTGTTTTCTAATGACTCTGGCATTGCTGTATCCAGGGGAATCCCTTCAGGCAGCCTGTCTTGTGCCTGAAAACCCAGTGGAGTCACATTTCTTTCATCTGTTACGGTCTCCAGGCTCACTGGATTCCCGGCGTCCTCGGGCTTAGACTTGTTCCCAGCCACCGAACTTTTAGAGGCTTCATTCAGACTGTCTTTTTCATGTTTCCCTGGCACCGTGGAACTTTTCCTGAGTAACTGGGGAGACTTCATGAGAACCTTGAGCCCAACTGGAAGGCGAGTTTTCAGGCCTTTCTCATGAGCGTTTGGACAACCATATGGGGTGTTATGGCTTTTGGAAGACGGTGATGATGAGTGACTGCTAACCTGAGATGATGGTGCCTCATTCACCCCTAAGAAGGAAGGCTTAGGTGATGTGGGGACACAGTCATTCAGCTGTCCTTTTCTTCCTGGAGACACACTTTTGGGGGACAGGATTTCCAGTGGCTCATGGGCTGAAGGACAATTCTTGGGAGTCCGTAACCCAGTGTCCATTTGTGTGGTCCCAAGCATTTGGTGAGGCGGAGTTTTGGGGACACCTCTCTTTGGGGAGACCTTTGGGGGCCCTGGGGCCATCACAACAAAGGAGCTAGAGGGGGTATGTGTGGAACATCTGGTTTGAATCACTGTTTCTGTGGAGGGTGGAGGGTGAGTGAAGATAGGCTTTCTGAAGGCCACAGAAGGTTTCTTCCCCGGCACTTCTGCCAGGATCTGATTAGAAGAAATAATAGGAGCAGAGGGTCCTTTCAGAGGGGGGGATTTGTACATAGTCCTTGCTGCTTCACTGGGGACCCTGGTTTCAGGCTTGGCTGATGAGGGTGGTGGCAAATAGTCGTAACTGGGCCTGACGAGAAGGGAGCCTGACCTGTCTGGAGGGGGTGGGGGGGAAGGTGACTTCACCCCTGCCTCTGGCCCAGAGTCACAGTGTTTGTCCCTCGTCAGGGATTCTCCATTATCACTAGGCTCAGTGAGGGACCTTGGCAGCAACTGTGACGCTGGAATCTGACTCTTGGAGCACGGGACCCAGTCCTTTCTGCTGGACATTTTGGAGCCATGAGGCAGTTGGCTGGGGTGTTTTGGAATGTGTGAATCCGTATGTAAATCAAAAAGGGGTGCTGGGCCCTCAGTCTTCTTAAATCGCGAGAGTTTCCCGGGAGCTAAGGCTGGAGATTTTTCAAGAGACACGGGGCCAGAGGAGGGGACTCTTGCTGAGGCTTCAGGCTCCATTATTTTTGACTTCTGAGGTGAAGCCTTGCCCCTGGCAGGGACTTTTGTCAGACTCTGCTTTTGATAGATACCCATGGACACCGAAGACCTAGAACTACTCTGGCATGACAAATTCAATGTTGGTTTGCCCGGTCTTTGTCGCTGAGGACTTTGTGTTACTGTCCTGGGGCTGAAGGAACCATTGCGGGCCACCGCAATGTTATCTATGTCACCTTTTGGAATGTTTTTCTTGGTTTCCTCCTCAGGTCTCTTTAGGAAAGTGTAGTCTCTTGCAGCAGCTCCCGGCTGTAAATGAGCAATTCCCTGAGGTGAAAGTTCAGTGAGTTCTGCCTTGGGTCCAGTAGGGGCTTGGTTGATGGAAATCTCATTTCTGGTAACAGTGACAACGCCTGTCTGGTGAGAGCTGAATTCAATGGGCTCGCCGTCTTCGGCATCAAAGATGACAGTAATGCATTCTTCTGAAGAAGTCCTTTTTACAACCCTCTGCTGCTTAATGAAGCTAAATGTCTTTGGCCGACTCTCTAAGGGGATGGGCACTTGTTTTTCCTCCTCTTCAGGAGACCTATGTTGAGATTTTCCAAGTCCCATGAGGATGTCCAGATTCTCCATGGACTTGTCAGTGTCGACAGTCAGTGACAAGTCTGAAGGGCTTTTCTCGTCACTGCTACCGATGTGCAACTCGTCGAGGGCTTCATTGTCATCGGTGTCTGAAAGCTGGAGACTGAGAGCCACATGGCCAGAACCAGGGTCACACGGCTCCCTCTCTCTCCGTACCTGAGGCGTCTGTGCATGCGGGCACAGCTTCCTCTCCAAGGGGCAGTTGCTGGCACAACTGGCCAGCTTTTCAGGCCTTTCCCTTGGGTAAACTGAGGATGTGCCTTCTGAAAAGTGTTTTCTATTCGGCTCCCAGCCAAATAGGCTGTCAGAAACACTGTGGGTTAATTTACGACTGTGCAGCCTGCAGCCCCGGCTTGGAGCTGCCTGGAGCAAGGGTAAGGAGGAAGAGTCCTCATCGGCATCATCGTGGGAATCTGTGTCATAAACAAATGTCTCGTGGGACTCCTTGCAGGGACTCCTCCTGTCAGCTGGTTTGCAGGGGGTATAGTCCTTGAGGCTGCTGCTCTTAATTCCTGGAGAATATATCCCTTCATTGGAGTTCATGCAATCTTTATAACCCCATTTGGTTATCACCGATTGGGGTTCAAGTAGCACTTTTCGCTTCTGTAGCTTTCTCAGTCCTTCCAAAATGTGACTTTCCTTGATACGAGCTGGAGGTAGTTCATCTGTAGGACTAGCAAAGCCACTCGGGAGTGAAGAGTCAATACTTAGCCTTTTATCCCAGTTTTGTGATGATTTCTAGGAAAGAAAAGTAGGTATCAGAAATCACTGAACCACGTGGATCACAACTGTAAAAAGGAAAAGTCTGTCATTAGACTTGATTCTAGCAGTTAAGTGTTCATCTATAAATGCACACTTTAATTATTTAATGCAAATTAATCATTAACAATGTAGCCAATCTCTGTTTTGCCAGCTTCTGAGCTAAGGAACCCATGGTATAATGAAGTGGTAGGTAAGGAGCCTGTCCTTGAGGAGCATGGGGATCAGCAGGGGAGAGGAGACGGGGCGCAAATAGCCAGAAGTCAAGGGAGCAATATCCAAGTGTATTTGTGTTTTATAATTGACCAATACAAATGTAGTAGGAACTCCAGAAATTCAGAGGAGAGAAATCAAACCTCTGCTAAGAAAAACCATGAAATGCATATAAGGCGTTTTTTGCTTTGTTTTGATTTTGGTTTTTTAAAACCTACCTAGCCCTTGATGAAGGGTAAGTTTGTCTTAGTTGATAAATGGGGGAAATGATTTCTGGGTAGAAGTGGGGTGGCAAAGACCTGAATCATGAAGATAGGTTCAAGGTACACTTAGGAAATAACCAGATACGGCCTCACCATATAGTGTTTCTGAGAGGTAGAGAGGGCAAATGGAAAAGTAAGTTGGTCCCTATCTCTATGGTCCCTTCCACTTTAAGGTTTGATACTTCTGTGACTTCAGGACTTTATTTGGTCGAAGGGGAACATCTGTGAGACACTTACATATATATCTAACAGTGGGACGTTCCTTAGCTGTTAAAACCCTATGGTAATGATTCACCTACCAAGAAAGGTCAATTTCCTGTTCCTCATACCATTCCAAATACCAGGGCTAGTTTTGACCAAGAAACGACACAGAAAAAGCATTATATCCTGCACAGACCTTCCTTTTTTTCATAGTACTGCTAACAAGAAGTGGTGGGGCAGAAGGAGAAAGCTAGCATTTCCCAAGCGTCTGCTGCGTAGCAACCACTGGAACAGGGCTTTGATTTAATATTCAGAACAACACTGTGAGGAAGACATTATCAACCCTGTTTTACTAGGGAGGAAACTGAGAGGCAGCATGGTTAGTCTGTTGGAGATCGCACAGTTAAGGAAGAGTTGGAACAATGCTTTCTGCCCTGGTTGCCCAGGTTCTTCCTATGACTCAGCTCCAAAGCAGTGGTGTGGCGATTTGCACCCAAGCTGCAGGTTGGCTCTGGAGCCTGCATGCCTGTAGGCGTTGCCAGGTTACTGGAGCCAAACTCAACCTCCATTCTCTCCTCTATATTAGTCAGTGTCATAATAGAGATCGTAGGTTATCCTCACATCCCTCTCCTAAATGGAACCCGCAGAGGTTAATCACAGACTAAGACTCCGGGAAATCAGTGGGATTTGGGCACTGACCTCAGTCATCATCGTCGTCTTCTTCTTCTTCTTTTTTTTTTTTTTAAGGCTATATCATTAATGGTGAAGAACTTGGGTGAGTGAATCTGGTGGTTTTAGATGTGTGCTCTGTGCCCATCCTGGCTTAGAGCACAACCCCCTTTGGCATCTCTACACCAGCTGCCCCTGTCCCATAACTGAGCACAGATCATGTGCTCCTATGCAGAGGTTGAAAAGTGTCAGAAAATTACATTGGAGCCTTGGTTTTTTTTTTTTTTTTTGTAAGTGTTGAACATCTGTTTGCATCTAAGACATTTCTGTTAAAATGACACTTGCTATTAGCAATAACACATGGTGTTTATTTGTTTTTTTTATCTATGTTTATTGTTTTTAAGTCAAATGATATATTTTCTTCAGAAAATTCGCCAGGGTCAGAAGTTGCTGTGGATAAATGTTGTTTGGTGATGCTTCCCCTTTCCTCTCTTTTCCTTTACACCATTAAAAACTTCTTTGGACATCAGGAGAAATCTTGTTAGTGAGTCTGGGTATTAAGGACCAATGTGGGCAAGCTGCCACTGTTAGGATTTCTAAGAATTTTCATGATCCTGAGAGGCACATTCACAATAAGAAGAGGAGCCAGCAAAAGTACCCTGCAAGAGCTTGAAAAAGGCAGATATGTTCAACCCGTGGAAGATGTGCTCAGCCCGCCTCCTGCTGCCTCTTCACAGCCTGTTGCCCCTGTGGTCTGATTCATCCTAGGGCCAGTGGCTGCAAACCTCCCATGGCCCCAGGCTCTCCATCCTGTGAGATTAGTCACATTCCTCAATCAGTTTTCCACAGGATGTTATGGTATCTAATAACCTGGGAAAAGTTTGGAACACTCTGGAAAATTGAAAAAAAAAAAAAAAAAAAAAAAAGCATGCATCCCCTGTAGGAGAGATGGCGGCAGGAGCTGGCATTTCCATAGGCAGCTTCAGGCTTTGCTTGGAAAACGGCTATTCGGGGGAGCGGTGAAATTAGCTGAAGGGTGCTCCTGGGAAAGCAGTGGCCTGGGTTTGATGCCCAAAGTCCTTTCTTATTTCTGGACTGGTCAACTACAGTTCTACACAGTTTTTTGTTTGTTTGTTTGTTTTTTGTTTTTTGTTTTAAAGGACATTCTTTGTCTTAATATAACAAATCCATCCCAAACATGGCAGATTTAACAAAGCCACCAGAGCAGAATGGCGAGGGTGATTCTGGAACCAACTAGCCAGCTCTGCTACTTACCAGCTATGAGATATTTGGCTGGCTACTTAGTTCTTAGCACCTCCATTTTCTCATCTGTATAATAGGGGACTAGAGGAATCTATTTAACTAGGTTCTTACGAGCACTGAATGAGCTAATACTTGTGAAATACTTTCAAGGCTGCGTGGGTCAGGTAAGTACTTGTGACTTAGACCCAGATTCCTCCAAGTAGGGCAGCCTAATGTATCTCCTGCAGGCTTCCTTTCTGTTTCCATACAGAACAATATTAAAAAAAAAAACCTGTGAATTATAGAAGAACCATTGGTCATATATTTATTATTCTGTAAGTTAATATTGTAGTCCCCTTCAAGTTCATATTCAATGAGTTTATTATGTAAGTGAATACTAAATAAGTATGTGGCACATGGTAAGCACTGTAGATGTTCCTGAAATAATATAAATGTAAATGCCTCTACGGGAATGGATCCAGTTTGCTGGGTCCTTGAGAACTAGGACTTTTCCCTATGACATCTCGAGATCACGGTAACCTGAGTGTGCACGAAGTGAATAAAAACTTAATTTCTCGTTTTCAGGGAAGAGGTTTCCTTTTAAGATCAAGGATTATTCAAATTAGGAGAAAAAAAAAAGAAAGAAAAGAAAGTCAAAGCAAGGCAAAGAAACACAAGATAAAGGCTCTGAGAAGGAGCGGGGGAAAAGGGGTACACCAAGAGAGGAGAGCAGCGGCCATGAAGCCAGTTATAATCACAAAGACTCGAACATCCCTGACCGGGCTTCCCAGTGTGTTAAGAGTCAAGCCCCATCCTTGCTTGGCGGGGAGCCTGCTTCTCCCTCTGCCTCTGCCTGCCATTCTGTCTGCCTGTGCTCGCTCTCTCTCCCTCTCTCTCTGACAAATAAATAAAAAAAAAAAAAAAAAAAAAAAAAAAGAGTCAAGCCCCAGCAATCATTATTCAGAACTTTGAACATCTGCTCAGAAGGAACAACTCTAATAATATACACACTTTGTATCAGGAGGCTGAGTCCAAGGGAATAAGCTCTGAATTCAAGTTCGAAATTTTTTTCCAAGTTCTTGTTCAGAGAATAACAAAGCTACCCCCTCACTACTATCTCTGCCAGTTACAGAGTCCTCCTGGTTTCTATGCTTCCAAATCGTAAATGGAGTTTACATGAATGATAGAAAAATGACCTCCAAACCTTCTGAGTCAGGGTTTCCATGCTTGTGTACTCTGCTTTTCTTCAATATCAGGAAGCTGCAAAGATAGCTATTCCAAACACTTGGCTTTCCCCAGTGTCCAAAGATGTTTGTTCAGAGCCTGAAGGAATCTACGGTTGTGTGGGTCCCCTTTACAGATGGGAGCCGTGGAGCAGCAGGACTTAGTTAATAACCCGGAAGCCATGGTCCCTGTCACCTACCACGGTACTTTTTCTGCCATACCACCCTCCAATTTATAGTCAATTAGTGTTATATGAGGCTATAAAATTGAGTAAAGGAGGTCAATATAATACATGCTATGCTTGAGTAGTAAATTCCAACAAAGCTAATGATACTTTCAAAAGTTTTGGTCATTTATTCTGAGTTGATGCACCACCCTCCCTATTGTCTGGTGGGGGGGATTCTCTTTGAGTTCTCAAGGGATGCTCCATCTTGGTTGGCTTGGCAAGTGGCCTCACTCGCTCTCATTTGTGGTGGACATTAACAAGTCTCTCTGAGCGTCACAGTGATAGAGGGTGTCCATAAAACTAATTGGAAATGTCTGAGTTGATCTGAAGTGTAGTCAGTTCCATTAGGCCGGGGCTCTAGGTTCCAACTTGACATAAATCTAGGAGTTTGGTGGGCTCCAGCAAAGCACAGAAGGAAAATTCTTCCTCCCTCAAACTCCCTTCCATGCCATCCAAGTCATTTGGGTCAAATCATCCCTCCAATCCTCACTTGCTGTGTGACTTGTGGCAAGCGATTTAACCTTTTTGAACAGGCTTCCTCTCCCATATAATGGAGGAAATGAGATCCCCGTGTCTAGTTTTGTGGGGAGTGAATGAACAGGTTCTCAGCAAATGGGCATTCTTTTTTGAGCCCTCCACCCACCTTCCACCTTGCGACTGCAAGAGGATTCTTTTCTGGCTCGCTCTGATGCTCAAGTGCCTTGAAAGGAGGCCTTACCCTTTTCCTGAGGTTCTTCCCATCATGCCATGTGTAGGAGGAGCCACTGGAGTACTCGCTGCACGTGCTCGAAAGAGACAGCTCACTGCTGCTGCAGCTGTTTCGAGAACAGAGACGACCAGGGATGACAACCCCCAAACCAGGGCATTTCAAAGCAGAGACTCCTGATTTTGCACTCAGCTGACATTCCTAAAAAAGCAGGAGAGCTCTGAGTGAGAGCTTTGCTTTGGGGACAGCAGATACCAAGTTAACATTAGAGCGAAGGTAGCCCAGTGGTGAGAAGCAAAGCTTTTGGGTCAGACAGACTAGGGGTTCCAATCTTGGCTCTGCCTCTTACTAACACACTAGAAGGAATTATTTAATCCCTTAGAGCTACACTTTTTTTTTTTTAAGTGAATAATGATAATACTGACTACCTTATGGGGTTACTGCAAAGACCAAATGGGGCTCCAGGTCAGAAATGTATAGCACAGTACCAGGTCTAAGTAGGTGAGCTGCCCTCACCATTAGGCAGAATTACCTCAATGGAAACTTCCCACTTTAACCAGGCATATTGGTCAAAGAATCAGATCACTATCAAGACAAGACTAATGATCCAGAAACATAAAGACAAGAGTAACATCTGGGGTGCCTGGGTGGCTCGGTGGGTTAAGCCTCTGCCTTCGGCTCAGGTCATGATCTCAGGGTCCTGGGATAGAGCCCCGCATTGGGCTCTCTGCTCAGCAGGGAGCCTGCTTCCCCTCCCCCCTCTGCCTGCCTCTCTGCCTACTTGTGATCTCTCTCTCTCTCTGTCAAATAAATAAGTAAAATATTAAAAAAAAAAAAAAGACAAGAGTAACATCTTTAGCTATAGGGTTCAAGAGCATGAGCACTAGACTGGGAGTCTAAGGACCTGGACGTCACATTGCCACTGGTATGAGATATTGAGCAAAGAATGCATTTAACTTCCATGGACCTCAGGGTCTTCCTTTGCGGTGGGTGGGGAGAGGGGGTAACAGCTCTACCAGATTACTCCCAGGGTCCCCTATGGCTCTGACAGCATCATTCCAAATCAGGACTCAAATGCCCAGGAAGCCATATCCAGTGGAACACCAGTGAGGAATCATGAGGTTCTATTGTAAAGGCTATAGAACTTTTCATATCAGCTGGCTGTCCAAATGATAAAAACTGTCACATTGAGTAGATTTGGATTCCACACAAAAGATCCAGGAGGTTAGAACTCTAGGGGGTAGAGGCACAGGTGACAAAGTTGTAAACATCCCAGCACATCTTGACAGCCACCTTCTCAGCTCTTAATGTAACAGATGAAGCTCCAAGAGTTGGCCAAGCTAAATTAATTTAGCATCCTGATCACAAGAACAAAGTCTCTCCTTACGGCCTCATTCCAGTCTCCTATCTATATAAAGCTTGTCTCAGAAACTCTTTGATGGGGAACCATCTGTCTTTGTGTCATTTGCAGAATGGCAAAGCTTCTTACTTATGCAATTTATTGACGTTTTACCAGTGCCTTTAGTACCTGAGTACTTATCGCTATTCTCCAAATGTAATTCCAGCTGACGGTGACCAAACACCTGTTCGAGGAAGGCAAAGTGTGCTATCCTGGGAGTACTCAGGGGACATGCTAACCTCCCATGTAAGTACAGAGGCTATGTTTAATTTCCCCTCTAATCAATATCCATAATGCTTCATAAAGTTAGATTTTCATATCAGGCATCTGCCTGCTATCAATACTTCATTTTTGCTGCAAAACAATCCCTTTAAGTGATCTAAGAATGCCAAGCAATTTTACTACTCTCTTCCCCAACCGCTAAAAATCCGGCTCTGAATATCACTGAAAGAAGAAAGTTGTCTTAAAATTGAGCATTCAGCAATATCTGTTGATTTACGACCTTGTTCATTGGTGCATGTGGCTTAGTTAAGGTGAGTTTGTATTTGTCTCATGACAGATGCCTACAAGCAGTGGTGCCGGTGCGTGGGCTCGCCTGACACTGACGCGCCCGCCCCTGCACACACCCGGAACCAGCTTTCAGAAGTACCACATCACACTTCACTTCTGCTTGGGTGCTTTCCATTTCCGCCATCCCCAAACCTCTCGCCTTTTTCATTGTTTGATTAACTGAGGTGGTGGTTTCCTTTAGGACTGCCACTGCTCAGACAGGTAGGTCTGTTCTCCAGGGAGAGACTGTGTCTGTGTCCTGAGAGGCCATCCAGATCTAAACTTTTCTAGAAAATACCCTCTCTTTTCACGCTCTGCATGGCTTCTGGTTACAGCTCGTGCTCCATCTTTCCCCAAAGTACTGAAGCTTATGTGATTTCCCTCTCTCTTCCCCGACCTGTTCCTTCCCACTCCACCTCTCAACATGATATCTGTTCTTACAACTCAACTCAATTCCCAGGCCTCTTTCTACACATAAGCATCCTTGTCCAGTTGTTGTCCACGTGTGTACCTCTGGGATGATGTTGGATTCAGAGGACAGGAAATTTGACCTCAGAGCTAGCAAAGGAAGGAACTGCTGCGGCTTTTTTTTTTTTTTTTTAATTTAATATATATTTTTTCAGTGTTCCCAAACTCATTGTTTATGCCCACAACCAGTGTTCCATGCAATATGACTCTGAGAAACAAACTGAGGGTTTTGAAGGGGAGGGGGGAGAGGGGTTGGGTGAGCCTGGTGGTGGGTATTAAGGAGGGCATGTATTGCATGGAACGGCTGCTTCTTCCTTGACCGTGAATGCGAGCTGCCCGGGTGGGATAAGGATACTTTGGGGAGGCGGGGAAGGCCCATCACTGTCGTGTAGAGGAAGATGGGGTTGGGCTAGTAAGCAGGGACGTGTAGGCTTCTTTTACTTCACTGTGCACACATAACATCTGAGATCTTGCTAAACGCAGATTCTGATTCAGCCATGCTGAAGTTGAATCAGAGATGACATATTTTGGGGACATTCCCAGGTGTTTCGATGCTGCTGGTGCAGGACTTTGAGTAGAAAGCCCCCAGGGGAAGCCGTGAGAGAGGTCTACCTCCTATGTGGGTTATTTGGTAGCGAGTTGTGTCACCTCACAGCCTGATTGGGACTGTGTGGAGCAGGATGAAGGGGATGGCCAAAGCCTACCCCTGGGCCATGCACTGGGGAGAGGGTGTGTGTTGTGTGTGTGTGTGTGTGTGTGAAAGAGTGTGTGTGTTGGGGCAATTACAGACTAATTCCTTACAAAGAAGAGGGCCAGGGTCACCTGGGTGGATCAGCTGGTTAAGCATCTGCCTTTAGCTCAGCTCATCCAGGATCCTGGGACAGAGCCCCACGTTGGACTCCCGGCTCAGCAGGAAGTCTGCTTCTTCCCTCCCTCTGTCTGTCCTCCTGCTTATGGACAGGCCCAGTAACTCTCTTTCTCTCTCTCAATTAAAAAAATAAAATCTTTAAAAAAAATAAAAAGAAGAAGAGGGCCAGTCCTCCCTACTAAGGCATTATATTTTCCCTACCTTAAATAATCAGCGTTTGAATTTAATAAGGGATCCAGGACCTCAGACATCACGGTTGCAACGCGAGCTCCTTTTTCCTGCAGTTTCCTTCATCAGCACAATATTATCAAGCAGGATTATCTACTCCAGCGAAGAGCTAACTGTTCTGTGGCTGAGAGCTTGAACTCTAAAGCCATGTACCAGGCTGAAATCCTGGCTCTTCCACTTGCTAACTCCTTGACCTTGGGGAAGTTACATAACCCTTCCTTGCCTTGATTTCTTTCTTTGTAAATGGAGATAAGGAAAACACTTGACCACCTAAGATCACTGTGAATGTGAACAGCCCTGGCATATAGTAATGCTTAGTAACATCCAGGTGCTGCTACTATTAATTTTTGTTAAGATACGTGTGTCTTGACTCTCAAAGTAAATCCTAAGTTTACAGTCTCCCTAAGAGACGCCATATTGTTCTTACTATACCAGTGTTGTCTGATGCCTCACACACCAGAAAAGGACTGAGCAACAGCCAAAAGCGCGGGTGCGCTTTGTTTCTGGAAGTCCTGATGCGAGTTTCTGTAGAGACATGCTAGCAGATACCTGTCTGGTGTCATTCCCCATCTCTGCTGTGGTGTTATGTGGCTGAGGCACCGTACCAAGTCTGAAGAAGAACGGAAGAGGACTAAACAGCAGAGATCTTATTATTGCCCCAGTGTTGTTAGCAGGCATTGTGGGGCCAGCATTTTATGGGTTATGTCATGTCATCCTCAACACAATTTTCAGAAACAGAAAAGAAGTATCATTATGCTTATTCTTCAGATGGGGAAATTGAGGCACGGAGGCATTAAGATCTTACGTAAGGTCCCCCAGCCAGTACAACATTCTAATATTGGGCCCAGGTTCTAGCTCCCCTGCCATAGCACAAATAAGGCCTTCACAACAAGCAGAACTGGACGAACACTGACCACCAAGCACCCAACTGGGAAGAGTTCAAATTTGTAACAGATAATGATTATTATTAAACTTATTCTCTGCCCAAGAAAATGGATAGTGGTTTCTATTGTAACATTATCTTTACTACGTGGAATTCACGGCAAAATACCCCCTGTTTGCACTACTTGAAATGAATTTTTCTCATTGTGTGTTTTAGATCACTACCTTGGGTGACTCATAGGCTTTAACATCCTTATTGAGAAATGTAATACAAAATCCACAATTTTAGTTTAAAAAAGGAGAGAGACAGAGAGAATGATGGCAAGAGTCTCTTGGGTAACTACTGCACACTTAAAAAATTCCTGACCTTAAGGCCCTACGATAGATTGGACACCATTATGGTCTTCATGAATGTTTACAGTGACAGCATTCCATTGAAATTTAATTCCAATCTAAACTGAGAATATTTACCTTTGATATAGAATATCCTATCTACACTGATAAAATTGTACAGTAAAATCAAAAGCCAATTATCCACAGATGTTCATCCGTCATTGTTTTAGGCCTAATGTTTTTCATTACACATTTTCTTGGCTCTTGTATTTTCCAAGTTACTTGCTTTATGTTGATGAGAGTTAAAAGCCACGGTGCTTGAAGTTTTGCCAAATAAGCACAAAGCTAACCTAGCAAAAGGAAAAAAATGTACAGCCCATGAATTTTTAAAAGTTCATACATAATATATCATAAAAGTAGGATGAATAATATAGGACATGGGCTTTAATAAAAAGCTCCTTGACCATTTCTCAGAGACTTTGAGATGTAATCAATACCCAAAAAGGTATCTTGGGGACAAAGCAAAGATTTATGATATTTTTGCTGGGAGTGACACTTTCTGCTTACTCTATCAGCTGGGGGACATGATATTGAATTTCAGAGAACACAAGAAAGGGAGGTATTTTTATCTGCCTGACAATGCTTCAAGGATGTGCTTTATGGTTCACTTGTGACATCATATTTGATGGAAGGAAAATAACCTAAACAAGTGATCTGAAGGCAGGAGGGAGACTCACATGCATCTCAACATCAGTCCGTGACTGCGTCAGACTTCGGCTTCTTTCCATGTCTGAAAGCAAATCTCCGGATGAAAGATCTAAGATGCGTGAGTGAAGTTTCTAGGTGGAAACAAGCAGAAATATAGCATAGCGATGACTTCATTGTTTGTTTCAAAATCCTGCCTTGGACAGCTAAATCTCAAAGGAATTGACGTTTCTAGATTAGATAATACATAGCCTAATCCAAAAAGTTTATTCTAGTTTATTGGCAACACACACACACACACACACACGCAAACTCGAGCTTATAAATAATAATCACGCTCTCACAATTTGTCAGTCTGTGCTGGAAAATAAGTAGTAGGAAAAAGTAAGTTGTAGGTGGAAAATAAGTAGCAGGAAAGACATAAATTATCCAATACACTTATTAGCTGGTATGAAAATTAACTTTTGATATCCACATTAGAAAACAATCACCATGTTAACCTTATTACGTTGAGCAGTGGTTAAAATCTGAGCAAATAATTATAAAAGTGACCTTATTTCTAAATAGCATTGATCTTGTAAAATCTTCCCTTGAACACATTTTAACTCAAAGTCATTAATGTCATCTGTTAGGAACAATTAATGTGAATAGAAAATAATTGCATCTGGGATCTGGGGACTTGGAGGATTTTGTGCATTAATATTCACATGCTATTTGATTATATAACCAGTTCTTTATTTCAGCTTTGCTTGGGAGGCCTGCTAAACCAGGGACATTTCACTATATTAATCTTCATACTAATTACTTAAAGCTTTTCTGTGGACATTAAATTTGATCTGTTTAATTGCAAATACAATAAAACTCTTGATTTATGTCTAATGTTTCTGCTAGTCTGATGACATTTTAAAATGGCACTTGTAGCCTGGTTTGTCTTGGTTACAACTTTTGTGACTTCAGACACTAAAAAATCGAATTGGGTAAGTAAATAATGTAGCTAAGCGTGCCTCCCTCACCTCTGCAAAGTTTTACTTGTCCTTTCTCTTCCTGGAAAGGCCCTGCTGCATACTGATGTTGATCCAGGAAACGTCTCAGATTCTGTGCCACTAATTAATGTTAGGATCATCTTGGAGTACAGGGGTGGCCCCACGCGTCCCTCTGTCCTCGCAGACACACCATGTTGTCAGCAAAGACCATAAACTCCACTAACACGAGGCACATTAGCTACATTCTCCATTGAACTCCTTATAGCCTGAACTTGCATGAGAGCCCTGTGTACTTGCTTGGATGGTCACTTGACAGACATGCCTTCAGTGGCCGAGGGAGGGAGGGAGGGCGCTGAGGTAGGACTGTGTTGCCTCCCTCTGCAGGAGCAAAGACATTTTTTTCTGCTATGGCTCATCCTCCTTCTTCCAAGTGAAGCTCTAAATCACTATTTGCTTCAGACCAATACTTGGACTTCCCTCAGTCTGTGTTTGCAGGGTACTTTCACCAAAATGGGCCTAAATCTTAACCTGGTTGCCTGTTGTTTTGAAAGTTCTAATTACTCCAGCAGAGCTAAGACATCGATAGGTAACTAGAATCAGGATGTTGTTTCTACATGATTTTTAGAATCCTTACCCCAAGCTCCCTCTAGAAACTGAGTCTCCTGGGGACAACAGTCACAGTGGGTAATACTCAGTGAGTAGTATTGTAGTTTCTAAAGGAAAGATGTCTTTATATTTTTCTCACCCACACAGGTTTTAAAGTTTGAGAGAGTGCCAAAAGAATGATAATGTTCTGAGACCTAAGGAACCACTTATCAATATGCCAACAGTCCAAGAAGTTATAGGAAATGACATTCAAGAAAAGAAATGATGAATTTGAGTGGTATGTCATGTGATTTTAGGGAAGAGTTCTTCTTGATTAGACATCTGAGGTAATTTGGTTCATGGTTGCTTTTCACTCATCAAATATATGATGTCATCCTTTGCTTTCTGCATGAATATATGTATGTATAAATGCATCCTCCTAGATGATGTTATATTTTAGCAATGTATAGCCAAACGCTCAGTTCCCCTCAGTTGAAGTCAGTAACAGTATGTGGGAGATGGGACAGGTCCTGGCTCAAGGGGCCAGGAGACATTAGCTCCAGCTCTCTAAGGCACGAATGTTACCAGGTCTTGGGAATGTAACTGAATCTGCCTCAGATTCCTTGCTGGTGACAGAGGGCTGGGAGTGGCTCCTTAACCTACCCCACAGGTAGGGAGAGGAGTTGCCATAGTCAGAAACAGGAATAGGTAAGATATTACACTGAAATTCACAGAGCCTTACACCAATTACTTGCCAAAACTGAGAGTTGATGGTAGGCAATTTCTTGAATGCTAAGGCACACGTGAATTCTCTGTTGTTACAGTTTCCACATATGTAAGGCAAATACAAAATGACTTGGAAAACAAAATCTATTTCTGTGTTAAGGCCACAGGCAAGAAAATGGTAGGTAAACACCATCCTTCCGCACAACTTGCTTTAAATAACCATGAAAGCTCACAAGCTCAGAGATGTTCCACTTCCTTTTTGCTGATGGTGTTACACCACCTTAAAATAAGAATTTTTATGAAAGGCTTATATTTTCACACATGTATAGGTATGTGTTATATTATAATAAATATATTCCAACAGACACACACCTATGGGGTGTGCAAGAGAATAAGCACATCCCTTTCAAATTGGTCCTGTGATGTTATCTGTGCTTAATAAAGGGCTCGATGCAAAGTATGTAGAATGTATACATGGGGAATTTAAGTAAAGCTATTGTCAGAAAGAGTAAAACTGACAGGATAAGGCTGTGACCTCTTGAAAGAAGTCTACCTCCTTAAAGAGAAAATTCTCAGCACGTATCTACCTACAGTTCATGTTCACTATCAGTGTCCCTCTGGATAACATCTCTCACCTGAAATAATTCAAACTCAGAATTTTTAACCTGAAAAGCTAGAGGAATCTTGGATTGAGACATGATTTTTTTTTTAACATTTAGACATGAAAGGTAGCCAGATTATTCAGTATAGGTTTGAAATTGA
Source organism: Enhydra lutris kenyoni (assembly GCF_002288905.1). Taxonomy (NCBI): domain Eukaryota; kingdom Metazoa; phylum Chordata; class Mammalia; order Carnivora; family Mustelidae; genus Enhydra; species Enhydra lutris. Next base: position 98,324,971 of record NW_019154085.1, on the reverse strand, counting down.
CCTCATATCACCTCTTACGTTATCTCCGTAACTGAGATTCCACTCAGTCTTAGAAATCAAGACTCCCGGCCTCACACATTTCCTAAGCAGAGGTCAGTGAGATCTCTTCGCTCAAATGGGCTCTTTGATGAGAAGAGTCTACCCTTCCCTTCCTGGCAGACTGGTTTCATTGTCTCCCGAATGAGTCCCTCTCACTTCTGAGCTGATGCTTTTGTCCATTTTCACATGGTACACTCTCGCTGCTCCTGCCTGCCCACCTAAGCCCTGCACATCGTGCAGGATTGCGTTAAAAACCTTTCCCTAAGACCACCCTTCATCTCTAGGCCATACTGGCTTCCACACCCAGCCAGATGGTAGATCCCTGGTTCATTCTGACCATACCTGAGGGGCGTGACTGATGAATTGCTCCCATGCATAGGGTCTACTTTCCTAACAAGGTGATCGGCTCTGTGAGAATGCAGGACAAGCCCTGTATTTCTGCTTTGCCCCTGTGGCAGGAACTGGCTAACTGTCATGGAATGGATTCCCCCTTCTCTCTGGGCGCACAGCTGGACTGCATTTCCCAGCCTGCTTTGCAGCTGGTGTGGTCGTGTGACATGGTTAGTTCTAGCCAGTGGAGTGAGAGCAAAAGCGGTGTCTCTCTCGGCCCAGGACCATCTTTAGCATGAGGGTGCCATGCTCTTTCCGCTCCCACTGGCTTGATGCGGCCAACTGAGCAGAGCAACCTTGCAAACCACGTGTTAAAGATAGAGCCACAGGGTAGAAGGGGTTTGGGTTCCCGAATTGCCAATGGAAAGGATACTACCTGTGGATCAGAGATAACGTGTTTGGACTTTCCATGAGGAAGAAATCAATGTGCACTGGGTTTGAGCCATTATTCATTTGGGGGTTTGTTATCATGATTCATATTAGCTTGGCTGAGATGGCCCTTCTCCTGAGATAAGCACTCTGTAGCAGACAGGGTAGCCGCTCACTCCCTCAATCAACACACCCACACTCACACGCACACATACGCACTATATATATACGCATTCACACACATATTCACACGCGTATATTTGTTTATGTCAGCAGACCAAGATGACTTCTCACACTGAGGTACGTTCAGCTTCCCAGGGAAAAGGCGTCCTTACAGTCCCTTTGCAGGCGCAGAGGGAGGGATCTGTGTGTTGTGCCGCAGTGTGTTGCCATCCACAACCCGAACACACCCCGTGCCAGGGTGAGCTACCAAACCCGGCTCTGGGAGCCCGGCAGCATGAGGGCAGTGAGGGCCAGAACCACCCTGGGTCAGTACTATTTGGTGAGCTCCCCTGCCTTGGGTCTGCCCCTGAGATGTTCTCCACACAGTTCTGAATCTGTAATTTCAGGCAGAGAAACATCCCCCTGGACAGACTGCACGCAAGACTGGCTGTTCTCTCTCGGGTGGGATGAAGATGGAGGGGCCCCTTCAGAGCAGCACATTCCGGAAGAGCACTCTCCGGTTCATGATGGCAGCAGGGACTGGAGCGCATGGCACCCTTGAGTCTTCAGAGCTGGGCTGGAGGGCCACTTTCCCATTGCCTGCTTCTCTCCTCACTCACAGAGCTGCTGTTCTGTGGGAGCTCAGTGAAGTCTCCTTGCATTTAATAGAATTCTGCCTCTGGGTTTTTGCTCAGTATGGAAATGAGGTCTTAACATTAAGGCCCTGATAGCTAAGGCCAGGAAGACAGTGAATCCTGAGTCAGGGGCACAAGGTGATGGTAAAAAGCTGATCTTTATTGGAGAAATTTGGGCAGCATGGGAAACCAGGATGGAAAAATCCACTGAAATAAGGTGACGAGCAGCATTTTCATTTACTGATGTACTTCCTGAAGTTTGAAAAGGAACATGCAGATTTTTTCATGCCAGGATCTCAGAAGTTATTAACTCAGTGTAAGAGGCAAAGAGGAAAGGACTTTGCTGCCTTCTCTTTGAGTCAGATTAGGTGAGAGAATTAATCTAGGACCATAATCATGCATATAATTATTCTTCCCTCTAACTATTAAAATCCAAATATCTGTACAAAAGAGAAGTTATGGGCATGAATATGGCATCTATCTGATTAATGGGATCTACCAACATGAGTAATTTAAGTTCAGCAGCAGAGGTAGACGTGAATCAGTGTTTTTAATCCGATCTGCCTCAATCCCCTTGATTTACTTAACCTTGGTGGATATTACAATATGCATATCCTGAATTCTATCCAGGGCCTCTGGTATATCCTTCAGAGTTACTTCTTCCTCTTTGTCAAACAGTCCTCCCAGTTAAAGGGGATGGCGTCTATGCCCACAATTCTTGAATTCCTGTTTTATTTATAAAGTGAAAAGATCTGTTATTGCCACATGAATTACTGCTAAACCTTCAGTGATCACACCTCTGTTCACAATATGCTCCACTCATTTGAAGGCATTTTCTACCCTCAAAAGTTCATGGTAGGATATTTAGTAGAAGGATGGAGGAATTTCTCAAAATCTTCCTGGTTACCACTGGTATCTTTAACTCCTTGACCCAGGAGATGGGATATCAGGGTATCCCCTCGTCTCCCCTTTCCCCCTTCCTTTGCTGAGTGCTGCTGCTCTCACTGTTTTGGCTGGCTGCCCATTTGGACGTAGCCTTATTTTAGGGTTCACCCTCACCTGGGTCCAGGACTGATATCTCGAAGGAAGAACTCACTGCTTCTTCAGCTTCAGCTTTGTTTGCAGATCACCCTCTCTCCACTTTGAAGAGCTGATCTCAACTCACAGCTTCCAGGAAGCATCCTAGAGCCCCATCCTGCTCCCTCAACTCAGCCCCAGGCTGGCCCTGGGCCGTCTGTTTCATCTCCTTTAATCCCACCACAAGGAAAGCAAGTCTGGAGTGTGCTATTATGAAATCCTTGGAGCATCTTTTGATACTGCTAACTTCAGATGATTTCCTGTGAGTTCACCACCTTTCTGGATATCCTCTGTTACAGGGCAGAAAACACAGGTGGTGGATTTGGTGTATGTTTAAAAGACATGTTCTAAATATGGCTCTGAATTAGACATAATCAAGCGAATAAGCTTAGTTTTTTCTGTTGGATAACAAAGCAATTTTCGTGCTTTTGAAGGTTCCGGAAAGAAGTTCAAGGAAATCTCCTCAATGATGTGCAGCTTGATTAGGATAATTTTTCTTTGGAAGTTTTACTCACCAGATAATTATCCAAAAATCCCCAAAGTTTCACTTCATGCACAGACTAGACTTACATTTTTGCCATATTCAAGAAGCATGATTTTTGAAAAAGATTTTATTTATTTATTTGAGAGGTGGGGGAAGGAACAGAGGGAGAGAGTCTTAAGCAGACTCCCCACATGAGGTGACATGGGGCTCGATCTCACGACCCTGAGATCATGACCTGAGCCAAACCGACAGCAGAAGCTTAACTGACTGCACCATCCTTGTTCCCCAGAAATGTGAAAATGTGATTCCTTCCTTCCTTCTTTCCCTCTTTCCTTCCTGCCTTCCTTCCTTTCTTTCCCCCTTTCTTTCTTTCATTTATTTATCTGAGAGAGAAAGCAGAGGAGCAGGAGAGGGGCACAAGGGGAAGGAGAGGGACAAGCAGAATCTACACTGAGTGCAGAGCCCTACAGGGGGCCCAATCTCACCACCCCAAGATCATGACCTGAGCTAAAACCAAGAGTCAGTCACCCAACTGACTGAGCCATCCAGGCACCCCCAGGAAATGTGATTTTTGTCAGCCCTTGCAAATCCCATCAGGAGAGCCCCTGGTTCGCATTTCACAGGTTTCATTCTGTTCCATTAAGAATTTATTATAAAACTGATTATTACATAATGGCATATTATATGACTGAGTATTAAATTATCATTTCTTAGATTTACAAAAATTTGAGCCAAGGACAAAATCTTTTCAGATAAAAGCTGATGTTTAATTAATTATGCGATTATTTCTATTTTGGGAGACAAAGATAAAACACAATATCTGCCTTCAGCCGTCCTGCTGATGCAACAGAGTATGCCTTTCGAATGTTCTCCTGGAAGCTCTTTAAAAAATATGTTCACCAAGATTTGATCTCACTTCAGAGTGTGAAATTTTTAATAGCTGTTTTTTTTAAACCATATACAACAGTTCTTGCTGCAAATACTATTTTTCCTGACAACTTTTAGACTTGCCTTGCGTATCAATCTTTAGGTGCCCTGAGTACAGTCTGTCTCACTCTTGAGATGGTGTCCCTGCAGATGACATGGTTCCATGTCCTCTTTTCTCCTTCTCTGGGACCCAAGGTCATAAGATGCTTTTGAAACAATTATTCTACAGCTATATCAAAAGCCTTCTTCGAGGGTCCCTGCTACCATGACAACCTGATTACCCAGTGGCTGCCTGAGGGAGTGTCTGGTTTGGAGACTAGGCAGTTCACTGGGGCACCTCTGCAGCTTAAACTGATGACTGGACTATCTCAGATCTGTCCTGTCTTCTGAAAGTCCATTAACGGTGCCCTGAGGACCCATAAGGTGAGAATCAGCAGGAAGATGGATGGGGATGAAAACCACAGTAGACTTTGCCCTTGGGAGCCTCCACTCTAATTAGTTCCACAGGAAGCATTTATGAAGCATCTACTGTGTACAGAGTCTTGACTATGAACTATGAACAGAATTAAGGAAGCTCATTAGCGGAGGCTACTAAATATCAACAAGGAGCCCAAACACACAGGCAAGACCAAAAAAAAAAAACAAAAAAAAAAAACAAAACAGACTATGCAAAGGAGATCGTGGTAGAGTAAGGTGATATGGAGGCAGAAGTGGGGGTGGGGTGGGTGTCAGCTGGTCACAGGGTTAAATATGAATACGATAATGTTCTGTGTAATAAATGTTAGCTCTTAGCTCTCGCTCTCCAGCTTCCAAATCTCTTGGTCTCTCTACACAAAACAACAACAAAAAAGAACCAGAAACACTTACTATATAACAGCAAAGTGGCAGAATGTGGGAAGGCAGGATGGAGGGTTAGGGTTTCTGCAGAAGGTCACCTGTGGGCAAGTGAGGAGCCAGACTGAGTCACACTTGCTTGCCTATGAATAATCCTAAGACTCACGAAGCTTCCCTTTTGTCTTCTCCCTTGACTCGGATCTGAGAGAGGAAGTGATTCAGCACAGCCTGAGCCTATTCTGGGATCTAAGAGATACAGAAGTGCTGTGAAACTTCCATTTTTATCACTAATTACTTTAACAGGTACTTTAATAAGTGCTTTCCAATTGCCCCTGCTGTTTTGTAAAATTATCTACACTGCATTTTACATTTTTAATCAAGCTTTATTTTTAAAAATGCTCCTGGATTGCCAAAGCTTTTGCTTTTTACCTGGGTGTGTGTGTGTGTGGGGGGGGGTGTTCAAAATTTTCCTCTGATTTCATGAAACTAAAGAAATGAGGGGGGAGAAAACCTGGCCTGCTATTTTTACCAGACCTGTTGGAAATTATGCTGATGGTCTCTGTAATCCCATAAACCCCTCCTTTTTTTTTTTTTAAGCTTTTATTTATATTTGAGAGAGCAAAGGAGCACAGAGGGAGAGCAAGAGGGAGAAGTAGACTCCCCGCTGAGCTGAGAGCCTGATCCGAGAGGGAGCGCCTGGTTCCCAGGATCCTGAGATCATGACCTGAGCTGAAGGCAGAGGCTTAACCGACTGAGCCACCCAGGCGCCCCATTCACACACAATTTCTTAAGAAGAAATGAATTACCTCCTGCCCTGTGGCGGATGAGGGCACTGTGGAGGTCTCTGCTCAGGATCTTGTATCATGGATCCTCACACTAAGTGCGCAAGAAGCTACTGTCTTAATTTTTAGGAATGAAAACTCTGCTCATTTACATTCTGTTTATTTCTCCCCTGAAGGAAAGGAACTGATCTCTTTTGCAGGATGAGTTGTTTATTTCTGCCTCAAGTGTTCAGCCCATCATCTGGGTCACTCCCATCAGTATCTGTGGACATTCACTGAGCTCTTTAGCATCAAGTATGTGTTTCACATATATTATTCTTTTATTTATTTATTTTTTAAAATTTTTGAAAAGATTTTATTTATTTGAGAGAGAAAGACAGAGAGAGCAAGAGAGAGCACGAGTATGGAAGAGAGGGAGAAGCAGTCTTCCCTGCTGAGCAGGAAGCCCAATGCAGGGTTGGATCCCAGGACCCTGGGATCATGAGCTGTGACAAAGGCAGATGCTTAACTGAATGAGCTACCCTTGTGCCCCTATATTATTCTTTCAAATGCTGATCATAACCCACAGCAAGGACATTATCAATCCCATTTTACAGGTGAAGAAACTGAGGTACACAAGCTAAAAATCTTGTCTTAGGTCGCATAACTAGTGTCCCAGGTAGTGTGAGTGCAGAGTTCATTCTCTCAATTTCTTTTTTTTTTCATTCCCTTAATTTCTATAATTAAAACTGGTTTATGATTGTTATAAAAAATTTACAAAAATGGGGCACATGTGTGGCTCACTGGGTGAAGCGTCTGACTCTTGATTTTGGCTCGGGTCATGGTCTCAGGGACCTGGGATTGAGCCCTGAGTCCAGCTCTGCACTCAGCAGGGAGCCTGCTTGAGGATTCTCTCTCTCCCTCTCCCTTTGCCCCCTCCCTGCTCACGCTTGCTATCTCTCTTTTTCTAAAATGAAAATAAATAAATCTTTAAAGAAAATTTACAAAAATAACAATATAAATTAATTAGACCAGATAAACCATGTAAGACTACAAAAAGGAAGTATCTTGAAATACAACGTAACATCTTCACTTACAATACTCAAACATCATTCATTATTAAAAAATATACTTTCATCATTATTATTATTTCACCATTATTATTATTGGTAATATTATGGGGACTGGTGACGTTGTTATTTCTTCCTTGGAGTCCTACATTCTTTCTGGGAAAACACGATTCTGTATGTATATTTGGATCTAACTGAAAATAAAACTAAGAAGAAAAACAACAAACAGTTAGGGGCGCCTGGGTGGCTCAGTGGGTTAAAGCCTCTGCCTTCGGCTCAGGTCATGATCCCAGGGTCCTGGGATCGAGCCCCGCATCGGGCTCTCTGCTCCGCGGGAAGCCTGCTTCCCCCTCTATCTCTCTGCCTGCCTCTCTGCCTACTTGTGATCTCTGTCTGTCAAATAAATAAATAAAAATCTTTAAAAATAAAAAAAAAAAAACAACAAACAGTTATAGACCACATGCCAGGTGCTGTACTAAGTGCTTCTATTATTTTTCTTTTCCTATTTAATCCTCATTATCACCTAACAAGTTAGAAACTATTATCACTTTGATTTTTCAAATGAGAAAACACAAGTACAAGAGCAGGTGAGGAGCTGTTCCGTCAGGGATTTGAACTTGGGCTCGGACCGTGAGCCTGTCCTCTTATGGCACCTTATTCTCTGCCCCGTGGTTTCTCATCGAGGGCACAGTGATGAGTGAACACAGTCCCTGCCACCGCGGCGCTTGTAGGCAGAGCAGCTGCCGTGCACCCTCAATGTCATGGGCCACGTAAACCTCAGCCGTGGGCCCTGGGGAGCCTTTCCTGAGAAACAAGGTTGAAATCAAGATTTTACAAACAAGAAATGATGACGCAGGTGAAGGAGCCAAGAAAGAAAAAAAAGAGGGGGGAGGCTTCTGGGTAGAACATATGCAAAGGTCCAGAGATGAAAAAGTGTGACATCCTTCTGCAAATAATTGCACAAGACCCCAGAGAAGAACTCAGGAGCGGAACAGCGAGAGAGAGACACCTCAGCAAGTAAGGGACCTGGGGCAAGTCACATAGTGAGTGGTCAGTATGGAGCAGGGTGAGGACTTGAATTCATCACTCTCTCCAAAGCACATGCTTTTTCCTTCATCCCTTTGCCCGCCCCCCCCCCCCCACATACATACATTTTTTTAGACACTTATCTATGCAAACAAGCAAAGAGAGGTCTGTAAGAAGAGACGAAAACAGTCTCTGGGAGGAAATGCAGACACAGTGGAGATACACACAGCTTCTGTGCCTTTGAGGCATTCTTCTTCCTTGCTGGGGAGGAAGGGGGTTCCATCTAAGATCTTCACTTAACTACTGTGCGCCAGCACTGAGCAAATTGTGGCTGGCACTCCAGAGGTCTCTAATTGCTAATCCTGAAGACACAGAGTGACTCCCTCGGGGAACCAAAGGGGTTCATATGTTTTCCAGGCTGCTGGCAAGAAATCGTACCTGGGCCCTGCTCTGTTCTCTCAACTACAATGAAGAGACATCAAAAATCAAAGAACTCGTGCTTAACACTAGAAGATAATCTCCAAGGAAGGGACAATGTCTTGTCTGTGTTTTGGAGAACAAGAACAACAGGAAAAAACATCACTGAGAATTATTTATAAGATGGGGGCCTCCTTATGTTATTGAAAGAAAGCAGAGCACAAATGAAATTCAGAGTTTGGGAGATGACAGAACTGGTCAGACCTTAATAGTTTGCAGGATTCACGCTCATGGCGCTTCCCGGCTGGGGTGCTGCGGGGGGAACTGGATCCCATGTCCGTGAAAATGACTTTTGTGCTTGGCACCCATCTACTGATGGGGGCCGGTGTCCTGGTTCTCACAGGACAAATTCCTGGGGCCAGGTTCATTGTCTATTTGTGGGGACATAATATGTTACATACTTAAACACGGCTGTGAGTTCATGCTCAACTCTCACTACCCCTTGAGAGTTAATACAAAGTGGTACATTTTCAGGGCTTCAGACTTATGACTTCAGTTTGCTTTATAGGCTTTGTTGCCACAGATCCACATCACGGTTTCCCCGTGGCTTTATCCCCACAGCCGTTTTTAAAATCTACTGTAACTTTACCCCATGGTAAGAAATGCCTCACGGTATTATAAACAAGCGGTTGAAAATTGTTATTTATGTGACTTCCTAATAGCAATTTGAAATATAGGGCATAAAATTACTAGCTTACAATATTGTTCAATATTAACAGTGGGAAAGGTAATATGTAAAACAGACATTAAAGGATTAGCTGTAAAATACATTTCACGAAGCTAAATGATTCCTTGGCAAATGGCAGTTTCCAGCTATTATGTAGGATTTATCAAGTCAAGTGGATTTATTTTTATTTTTCTATTAGTTTGCTAAATATGTTCTATATTTAAATTTCAATCTTGTGGTTTAATTTTTTTTCAGACATATTAGGAGAGGCTATTCAAAACAGAATGTGAAATAGGAGTGATGCTAGACTTTCAAGTCCTAACTGCTCCGTGATTTTCTCCAGCAAATCCTCTCACTAAAGTCGATTCGAGACTCAACTGTAATATCCAAGAGAAAAGTACATGGATATGATATCACAAACATTTGTATGACTGATTAGGGAGTTACAACTGCATCAGAGAATTCAGGAAAAAGGCATGTTCTCCTTAAGACATAAAACGGTGTTTCCACTGTTTATTTTTTTTGCTTCAGACAACCCTTTGTTCTAATCAAGTATGTTTGGTAAACGCTATGAATTTGTTAACCAGGCACCAAGGAAGAAGGTGGAAAGAGAAATTCCTAATCTCCCAGGGTAGAAATTGTAAAGTATTAAATGGATATTCGATGCATAAATACAAATAACATAATCTCTCTATTTTCTTTTGAGACAGTTACTGGTTACCATAATCCTAAAATTATCCCATCTTCTCAAATCCCTACAGATTTATTAATTTTCATAAACGGCTTTGATGGAAACTTTCTTAAAGGATGCAAAGTAATTTTTCTTGAGCTTTCCTTTTGTATTAGATTGTGGACAGCATTTTTAACCTCAGAAAATACCAAAAGTGAGTTCCTACTTTTCTCTCCTTCTTTCTTTTTTTTTATTAAGATTTTATTTATTTATGACAGAGAGAGATAGTGAGAGAGGAACACAAGCACAGGGGAGCTGGACAGGGAGAAGAAGGCTCCCCACTGAGCAGGGAGCTTGATATGGGGCTTGATTCCAGGGATCCCAGGACGCTGGGATCATGACCTGAGACCAAGGCAGACACTTAACAACCGAGCCTCCCAGGTGCCCCAAGAGTTCCTGCTCTTCAAAGGAATTGTTTACGGATCTATAAATATCACAAAGAAAGGAGCATTATGGAGAAAAGAAACTGCTCTTACACTCATTCGAGAAATGATGAGAGAATCCAAGAAATAATTATTATTATAAAAGTAAGGGTCTGCTTTGAACACTTGTTAATAATCAGCTGGTTTTAAAGACAAGTTTTTCCCTGAGACTGAGTTGCAGACTATAGATATTTCTCCCTCAATGTCCATGTTAACAATCCTAAGGGTTTCAAAACATTTATTACCTACAAATCCTTACTTTTTTTTGTTCAGCTGTTTTATGTGGGATGGCAAATTTCTTTTCATAAATACTTTTCTATTGATTGAAAACTAATAGAATAAGATGCCCTCCAACTTGAGCACATAAAAATATAGTCTCAATGTAATACATGAGTCACTTATTCAGCAAGCCAATGGTTGATTCCCAGAAGATGTCACCTAGTCCAGTGTGTCATCAAGTTCTAGGTTAGGGTGGAGATTGGACCCATAAGCTGTGGCCATGTTCATTGAGTTACCCAAACACCTTAGCCAAGTAGACTCCAATGAGCCCAAACCCTTGATTAGTTGACTTATTATTATTATTGGTTTTTTGTTGTTGTTGTTGTGTTTTTTATTTGGCTGACGTATTTAAAACAATGGTTAGTAACTAGAAAACTAGCTTTTAAACATTCGGGATAAATCCTGGGTTTGGCTTTACAAATTAGCTCCCCTCCCCATTTTTCACCTCCATAACCAGAGAGGCAGGCTGGCACATGGCCTAGGTGTTACATTGCTTGGGTTCAGATCCTGGCTTTGTGTGATTTAAGGCACGTTACTGTACCTTTTGAGGCCTGGCTTCCCTTATGGATAATAACAACAATATTAACTCATAAGGCCTTATCGAAGATTTGATGTTCAACAGAAGGAACTCTGGCATTAAAAGACTGTGATAAGAATTTCATTCATGGGGGCACCTAGGTGGCTCAGTGGGTGAAGCCATTGCCTTCGCCTTGGGTCATGATCTCAGGGTCCTGTGATCTAGTCCCACATCGGGCTCTCTGCTCAGTGGGGAGCCTGTTTCCCCTCTCTCTCTGCCTGCCTCTCTGCCTACTTGTGATCTCTCTCTGTCAAATAAATAAATAAAATCTTAAAAAAAAAATTTCATTCATGAACAGGCTTGGGACATATTAAGTGCTCAATAAATGTTAGCTATTTTTATAATCAGTGACATAATTTGCTCAGTGCAGGGGGCCATCTGTGAAAAAATGATATTAAGAATTTCAAAGTGGTGACAGAACAGCATTACGTCAAGCACAGGGCCCTTCTAAGCCCCTGTGTGACTGGACAGGAAGTCAGCCTTGGTTATTACCTTATCTGATTATCATTAGACTCAGAAAGACGCCTCCAAAGCAAACAAAGATCTGGTTATGTTCCTTTTGTTAAACTTGCTGAGATAAGAGAAGACTTTTGGATTTTAACATAATGTTCAATACTAGAAAAGCCTGATTTCCCTCTCGTCTATCCTCAATTAGTGACACTGCCAAATACATATCTGACACTATAAATCAAAAAGAGGTCCTGAAACAGCTTCCAACTCTGAGAATCACCTCCAGTGAAAAACCACCCTTCCGGCAGCATGTAAGTGATGATAATTTGCAGCACAAGACCTCAAGCTCCAGACAGTGTCAACAGCAGGGAGTCCAGTTGAGGGAAAGGGAGGCAAATACTTCCCAGGAAGTCAGCTTTGTGAATTCTGACTTAGCTGTTTTTTAACCAGAATGTTAGGAGTGGCTTGTTCTAAGCTCCTGTTTGCATTTATTTCCCTTCCCATCGTCTCCACAGGAGGGTAACCCATACCTGGACAGGAAAAATGGGAGGAATCCTTCACTGAGGCATCAAGATGGCTTCAGGTGGAAGTAAGCAGAGCTGTGTCTTATAATCACATTTTCATTTCTGTGCCCACCCACCTGACATTCCTGTCTCACTCTTTAGCAGTTCCCAATGCCTTATACCTCCTGATTTTCCTGACCCTGAAATTCATTTACACTTTTTCTGTTGCTACTCCTGGTCCCTAACATGACACAGAATTGAGGACCAGTTCTTAGCAAAAACCCTGGGCAGACAATCAATGAAGTTGTATAAAATGGCAAATGATGACTTCAGAATTCTACCCATATAACCTTTCCTGATTAATCTCCGAGAATAGTTTCCTTTGCCACTGTGCTGTCTAGACATGGCCTCCCAAAGATACAAATGAGCAAGAGCACGAAGATTCGCCTGTTCCTCTCTAAACTGCAATGTCTACCTATAAAAGCTAACTTCAAAAACAGCTGTTATTATCTTACACCATGTGGTACTGGTACTGCATACATCTTACAATAAGAAAATCCTTTAGCAATCTCTAATTAATCTTAGTGTGGACCAAGAGAGACTGTCACGTGCCACCGGAGCGCCATGTAGCCTGCTGCTGGTCAATAGAGTGATCGTGAGACTCTTAAATTCCTTTTCACATTTACTTCTTGAATCTGTCACTAGACCCCAGAATCATCTGAAAGAATTAGGCGGTTCTCAATACGATCTCATTATTGACATTTACGTTGATCGATGTTGGCTCTTACAGAATTGGAATCTGTAGATCAATTTCCTTATTAGATTCTTTCTCACTGCTGCCATAATCATTTTATCACACAGGCTGCTGCTATCAAATGCTGCTTTATCACTAAGTAATGGGACAAGCTAAACCAGTTTCTTCTAGTCTGTTACAAGAAACAGAAAATTCTCCTCGTTTTAAGTCTTATTTTCCTCAAATTATAAGAAATTTGCTGATAATTATATTCACATAGAAGCTTATTTGAAATTGCTCTTCTTTAAAACTATGTTCGATGGAGGAACCAGTATTAAATCTTAAGGGAAATGTACATAATACTTCCTAAAATCATTTTTTCCATTCCTTTCAGAGATGTTCCAATGTCCTATTATAAGACAGGTTCCATCCACATGGTGACTCTCACCAGATGGGTAGAACAGGTGATAATGTCAGTATCTCTGGTGGGCTCCTAAACCTGGTCAGGTAGTTTTGCCTAAAGTGGGAGAAACAAACCCTCTAGGGTGCTTCTAGCCCCCGACCATTCATCAGTTGTAAGAAGGCCAAGAAAAAAACAGAGTGGTTCTCATCAGAGGTTGTATTCCTACTCGAGAGAGTCTGACTCAGGGTATACAACTCACCGAGACATGGCCAGGAGTGAAATCAAATATGAGGCACAGTAATTTAAATATTTTCTAAAGTCTAATATTCAACTTTGCATGGAAGGAATAACTAATTGTCTTTGTATCTACACAGACTTGCAATTCCTAGGAAATACAGAGATTCTCAGGGTTTCTTCATAGGAGAGCGCAGAGGTCCACGGGCAGAATTCAGAGCATTTGTGAACTGGGAAGAAAGTGCATCTTTAGTTTCACCAAACTTGAACTACCTTTTAACATCTCCTTCAGTTATGAATGTAGGTCTCAAACTCCAGTGGTATAAACGGGTGACTTTGTCCCCAACAGAAATCACAGACATCTTCACATTACACCACAGTTGTGGAAAATATCTCTAAATATTACATATTGGGATCATTATGTAAAAACTAAGTTAGAACTGCCATTTGAGCTTGTTATTTCATGCTTTAGGAATGAAGCACATCATACATATTTTTCAATATTTTAGTAACGGCGCCTCAGCGTAATTGGTTTCCTTTTATAATCCCATGTCTTTATGCGCTTAAAAGCATTATTCTAAGAAGGGGACCATAGGCTTCTCTGGTCTAAAGAACTGGGCTATGGCTAACACATGGCTATGAACCCCAATTACATCACTACGCCCCAACCCTCCAGCTCACATTGTGTGTGATGTGGAGACCATCTGTCATAGCTCTGACTTTCTACATGTGTGAACAAGAGCGGGTGGATTTCAGCCATCCCGAGTCCTGCTGGTTACCTCCAGCACACGGAGGCATGGGCTCCAGTTGGGCAAGGAACTTGTGTTCATTTGAATCTCTGCTAAAATAAATGAGCTTCCTTTTCATTGCCAAGCTGAGTTCTCCACTATGATTGTTAATGTATTGTTGCAATTTAGGCCTTAATGGCATTTTAGCCCTGTGGTGGGTTCACAGAGAAACTATTTTCAAACTTCAAAAGGCCATTAAAACATGTGCAGATGTCTGGAAAATTAATACTATTATCTAACTCTCACCCTTTGCCTGTAGGAGGCAAAGAAGAGACAAGGCTCAATAAAGATATTAGAGATCAATACACGGTCATAAAGCAAAGTGCTGTCCTTCCGGGGAGCACGGGTGGTGACAAGTAAGGAACCCGACATTGTTTCTGAAGAGGCTTTCTCATTAGATTTTTTGTGAAAGTCATTCAGTTAATCTGTTAAAAACTTAAAGAGAGAATGGGAATGGCATGGAAGATAGAAGGGAGAAAGAGATAAAGATAATTTTCTGCTACCTTACTTCAATTTTGATGTTCAAGGTCCAGAGTTCTCAAGAGTGGAGGCATTCATTCATTCACATGACAGAACCCGAATTTGTCAAGGTTAATGCTGAATAGTTACAGTTTCTGTTCTAAAGTGTTTTTGAATTTTGGGACACTTCAGTCACATTCTGCAAATTCTCAGGATAGGGAGGTATTCTTGTGGTTAATTTCAAGGCTTTTCTAATGTTTTCAGAACCACAATATATTTTCTTCCCCCCTTTCACTTTATTTCCTATAGATTTCACTCTGCAACTGTCCCAGGTACCCCAATAAAACATGAAAAAAAAGACTTAATTTTTATCAAAGGATGGAAGCTTTATATTTTTTACTAAAGGATTTCTTTTAGAGAGTTCAATTTAGAAAGAGAAAAATGAAAGAAAAATGTTTTAGAAGACATTTTAGCAGTTTTTTGTTTGTTTTTTTCAGATGGATGGAGCTGACTATGGCAAACACACTGGAAATTCTTAAAGTGTGATATCAAATCATGTCTCCAAATAGCCCTTCATCAGAAAACCTGAACACATTCACAGATTGTGGGTAAAGCATACTTTTAAATTCGAGAATAAAGAAGACTGTGTCAGCCAAGATTATACCTGTTTTCTGTAAAAACAGAAAAAAATTGAAGGACTCTCAGGGGCTTAACCATACAGGGATTTGTTTTCTCACACAGCAACAAGTTCAGATGTACGTGGTTACTGAGATTGGGGGGGGTTATCTGTTAGTGCATCATTGCCTCACTTACACTGACTAAATAAGGCTCGTGTAAAATGCCAGTCAAAAGGATCAAGTGGCAAACACAGTTTAAAACAGGGTCATGTATTAGAACTCTCTCAACTGGAACATCAGAACCATGTATTGGAACTCTCTCAACCATGTATTAGAACCCTTACTGAGGTGATTGTTGTTAACATGTCCTTCTGAGTGGAATCTTTTCCTTTTAAAGTTCAATATAAGGACTACCTCAGGATTGCACTCAGCTACCAAAAGCAATAATAGCAATAACAACAGAAACACAAAAAGCCTGCCTTGCACTGTCATAAACTTATAGGGGTTTATATTTCTCACAGAGCAAGATGTCTAGAGGTGGGCAGTCCAGAGCTGCTCTGGTTCATTCGTGTCATCAATAAATCAAACTCTTCTCATCTTTCTTTTTTGAGTTGCCATCTTTCCTGTGGAGGCTCATGCTAAGGTAGCTGCTATCCAGCCTGGCATTGCCTCCACCTTCCAGATAGGAAGAAGGGGTACAGAAGGATAGGAAAAAGGCATAAATGGAGAACACCACAGCTGTGTTTGACTCCCTTTATCAGGAAAACAAAAAGTCTGCCGTAAATGCCCACAGCAGACTTCCATGTACCTCGTATGGGCCAGAACCAGGTCAATCTGGACCCTTCTAATTAAAAGGGAACCTGAGAAATAGCATATTTGGCTTTTTAGTATCTCAGGTGCAGGAAAGAAGGAAGACAGGGGTCGACTGAGTGTGGTGGTCATGAGTGCTACTTACTAAATGTGTCCAATTCTCTTTCCTTCTGGGGACATGGCTGCTTGTGTTTCTGGACCACTTTGTGGTTGAGTGGGACCACATGCCTAGTCTGGCCAAAGAATTATGGGTAGAATTCTCCAGACCAAAGGATTTTGAATAGTGATATGAAACCATCCAGAGCTCTCTTCTCAGCCTGATGACTTGAGATGGTGGTTGCCCCATCAGTCATGTCTCCTGAGTGTCCAAGATGCTCAAGTGCCTCCCTTGCTGACCTACAGGAGTAACCTAGCATAACTAAGAAGAAAATCCTCGTGTTTGAAGTCACAGAGACTTTGTAGTTATTTGTTACCACAGCACAACCTAGCCCATCCTGACTGATTCAATGAGTCAAATTGAAATGTCAGCCAGAAGGAACAAGTGTGAGAGGCAGGTGGTCTCACTCAGGACAATATATTAGAGATCACAGAAGCGATATCAATTTCAGTGGGATGAAATCCTGAAGCCAACTTTCTCCACTTCAAATGCAGTTAAGTGGCCTTTAATTCATAATGTTATAGCCGTCCTTGCACTGCCCACAGGACACCGACAAATTATCCCTCTCTCCTGTGTCTCTACATAGGTGAGTGGTTAATGAAACATAGCATGTTCAAGGTAAGCCACCAAATTTAATATGAACTTCCAGGATGACCACCCACAAAAATTTAATGCATGATAATGAGGGACAGAATAGTTTATGACCAGCCTAGTTAATGATATAGTTCACATGTCTGTGTTACTGAGCCTGCCCATAAAAGGAAGACCAAAACAAAACCAAAACCAAAACCAAAACCAAAACAAAACAAAACAAACCCCCCAAAAAACAAAAACAACAACAACAAAGAAAACAAGCAACAACAACAACAACAAAAAACCCTGGGGATGGGGAGAGGTGATTAAGAGTTAAAATATTAATGGCCTCTTCAGTTACACTAAGGATCTGACTATCTCTAAATATAGTATTTCACACACACAGCAAAATCAGTGGAAATTCATTCAAAAGTGACAGGGTTCTTCCACAAGGACCCCAAAGCTCCCAGTATACCACTATCAAGCCACTGTAACAGAGGCAAATCTTATGGGAGCAGAAAGGGAACATTGGATGACTTTAGTACAAAGGAGGTAGATTTCTTGACTAGCTGTTTTTGTTTCACTGTTGCTCATGTTTCATTTTAACTACCACCCCTGGTCTTATTGTGGGACAGGAGAAGCAAGCCATGTGGATTTGTGCCAGCAAAATGGTTACTTTCACAACAGATGGCAACACAGAATCTCTCACAACAGACTTGTGTGCTAAAAGTCACTTAACATAACTTTAGATTCATCTGGCTGGGAACGCCGGCAGAGTGGGGTGTGCAGCAAGGAGGGTCCTAAGCGGATACAAGTGTCATTGCTGATTCAGTCCCTTCTAGACAGTGCCCACTTGCAGGGGTCAAAGATTGTTTGAAAACAGCAATGGGAGAAGAGAAGATCATGGTTGCATCACACTATAGTTCTGTGGGGCTTTCCATTGCTCATTTAAAAGAAGGTGTGGGATAATTCATCTCATCCTTTTGTAAAATCCGAGTATGGATTGCTTTACCTTCCTCGAGTGTGTATATGCTTTTTTGTTTGTTTGTTTTGTTTTTGTGACTGTCGTCTTCAATTGTCAGTTTTTAAAGTAAAAATAAATATTACATCTTTGGGGCATTAATAATAATGGTTATAGCTCTATACCTCCTTCTAACTATTCCAATGGGTTCCCACTCTTCCATAAAAAAAACATAAACCCTTTAAATCTTTGAATCATTTAATTTTATGTATTCTTTTGGTATTTCATTTGGGAGTTATGGGGTGTGAAATATGCACCATGATGAGAAAACAATTAACCAGGACACCTGTTGTTTATGTGTATTGTACTGACGAAGGGCCAGCTGGAGCTATTATTTTAATCCACAGTATGGTGTCAACCAGGGGGCTATCAGAGGTGACCTGATGACACTGAATTATACTTTCATTTGTATTACATGGCTTGTACTTTGCCCCCGTGTTGGAATGATTCTTGCCTCTCAACTCAAAAATCATGTTTTTAAGCCATAATAACAACTAGTGAGAGTCTCAGATTTACTAGAAAGATTCAAGTTCAGATCTACTACAGGAGTGAGTAGCAGGTGATAGAATTTTAGGAGTAGCAAAGAATGGCCATTTATTACACCCAGGTAAAGTGGGGAGTGTAAGGGTAAAAAAGGAGGGGAAAATGGGCCATTCTAGATTTGTTCATAATACAGGAAGAGAAATGTTCTGTTTGCTACCATTTCATTAACAGACTGTTGATACTAGAAGAATGTTATGCATGTTTTCAAAAATCTTAAGGTCTGCTTAAAAGTTTGATTTGGGGCACATGAAATACACACACACACACACACACACATACACACACACACACCTATATATTAAAAATATATAAAATGTCACCATTTTGGTCAGTTCTTTGGCATGCTACATGGTTATCCAGAGTGGAGGGCTCTTTTGTTTAAGACAATGGCTTTCAACCTAAGACATCCAGTGCTCCTTGCAAACAACTATTTTTTTAATTCCCCATTTACTGTCAACCAATGATTCTCACAATTATTATAACTTACTATAAAAAAAATAATTAACATTGCAGACCTAACTGCTATTTCTTGAAAGTCCTGCTTATAAGGTTGGTCCTGGGCTGGAATGTGAATTATGGAGGGATCCCGCCACCCTGACTGATCCCAGTGGCCCACTGTGCCTTAACCGTGTGTATAGATAACACGGTTCATGCTGAATACCTGTTCTCCTTCCGGGAGTCTAGAATTTTGGTCTGTGTGAGGCGGAGGGTGCCTCCCTGACCAGCCTAACAGAAAACCTGGGAAGGGAGGCTAGAACGAGCTTCTCCCATCAGCAGCATTTTATCCGTGCTGTCACAGTCCTCTCCTGGGGGAGTTAGGTGTATCCTGTGTGACTCAGTTGGGAGAGGTCCCTTGAGACCTCGTGGTAGGTCTCCCCAAATTTCACCCTAGGCATCTCTTCCTACTGCAGAGTTTGCTTTGTACCCTGTCTCCGTAACATAACTCAACCACATGCCGAGTCCTGCCGAGTTCCTGAGTCTTCTTAGGAACTTACTAAATTTGCGTGGGATCTTGGGGACCCCTGAAACACATACATGCATCAATTTCAAAAAATACATATAAATGCTTATATGAAAGGAAATATAGACATGATTTATAATAGAATGATACGCTTTTCAATAAGCAAAGGCTCAGGCATGACTCCCCTACAGGGTGTAATGAAGGGGTCAGATACTTGCACAGTGGAATCACCACCTATGTGACACCATAAATACAATGCATTACAGGTTTCTTTTGCTGGGGACTCAGATATAATGAGCGCTACCATAAGCAATGACGTGCTTCCCCGACACGGTGAACAACTCTCGGCAAAATTATAAGCGAAACAGAGCTTCATTCTTCTCTTAAGCCATTCGCACAAAATTCAGCTGATGTTAAAACCATGCCCCAAATACCTTGAGTTTCTATGTAAAGTGGTGTTAGATGCTCTGCTCAGATAATCATGAGCACGCGGACAGCGGGACACAGTGCAAGGGATGGGGCGCGACATCGGAACCTCCGGTCTCTGAACCGTCCTCGCGCTTCCAGAATGTGCGTCAACCCACAATATGCTCCCAACACCTTCTTCGCAAGGTGTGCTGCCACCCCATTCAGAACTACCGGTCTTGGAGGACCCACTGATGATGCTGTGGGGTGCATCCGGAAGCAGGGCTTGTGGGAATCCGGAGATCAGGTGGATGGAGATGGTAAGAGTTTATAATAGCACCAAGGAACAAAAACAAAGAAGGTGGGGGTACCCCTAGTAGCTGAGAGCCAACTGAGTTCAATTTCGTTCAACAAACCCTTTGTAAGCACCTACCACGTAGGGGGTGCTGTGTGAGGTGGGAGAGGACAAGGCAAAAGTAAAAGCTAGGTAGGAGAAGTGCTTCTCTTTAGGGGCAAAGGGTCACTCCAATTAACGCCAGAGGTGATGATGATACAGAAGAGACTGCTTTTCATGCTTGAGAGGAAGGTCACAGAGAGAGCACAGCAAATATCAAGTATGTCTGTCATTCAGTTGGGGACAGCGTGTGGAGGGACAGCCATAAAAATAGTTACAATGGCAACAACTAAAATTGTCCCCGACTAAACCCAGGACGTGGCCTTTACTGCCCACAAATGCTTGTACTCACTAACCTTTGTCTTACATTTTTCTTTAAGCTCTTCTTTCTGGCTTTTCTTTTAACTCCCATAAATGAAACCCTAAACCGGTCCTCAGGTGCTGGTGACGGCTCTGACAGGACAGCCCCCTCCATCACCCCAGACCCAGACCACTCAGACTGTTTGAGCTAAACCCCTGATTCACGCCTGTACAGATGGACCTCGGAGTGAGCCCTGGAATGATGGGCAATTACCTTTACCTCATTATGACACTAAGAACCCCACCTTAGCTTCATTTACATAACAGACAATGAATGCATAGACGTGTTTCCTTAAGGTGCATGTGTGAGCTTCCGCCTGCCTCTACATCCAACGACAAG
Source organism: Enhydra lutris kenyoni (assembly GCF_002288905.1). NCBI lineage: Eukaryota > Metazoa > Chordata > Mammalia > Carnivora > Mustelidae > Enhydra > Enhydra lutris. The sequence continues at coordinate 98,304,294 of NW_019154085.1, read as the reverse complement.
GCTTCCCTGTCTAAATATTCATCCTAAACCTCACAAAAGGTCCCCCATTCACCCTCTCTCCAGGAGTCACTGCTTTGGAAGCTATCCTCTAAGGTCTCCTTATGTGCTGCAAATAAGAGTTTTCTTTGTACAACTGCTCACTTGCTGTGACTCACCAAGGAGCCAACTCATGTTGTTAGATTAAGATAACGAAATGATCCACACACTTACTATATGTCAGGCCTGGTCCAGATCCTTTCATGTTATTTCAATCCCACAACTTCCCTACAGGGTGGCTAGGGTTACTAGTCCCATTTTACAGAGGCAGGGAAAGGTCAAATAACTTGCTCAAGGTAAAAACCTAGATAGTCTGGCTCTAGAGTGCATGCTTGTAACTTCTCTGGCATGAAGAATGAAATGAGAAGCGGTTATAATCATACTAAAAAGTTGACTGGATCTTCTGAGTCTGTGCTGACTCATGACCTTGAAGTCTGTTTACTGATTCTTGTTTTTACATAAGGGTCTCTAAAAACAGTTGGGTTTAGATGTAGTTCAGTTGAGTTTCTGAGATTTGATGGAGCGGCCACTTGGTTTCACAAAGCCCTTACAGGGCCCGAGGTTGACCCTGCACCTGTTTTTAGTTCATGGCGTGGGGGAGGGGAGGGGAACACTATGATATACTAGTTAAAAGACTGCCTTTGAAGTCAGACTCAAGTTCAAATCCAAGCTGAAGCATCTGCCCTCTGTGTGATCTTATTTATCATCTATAAAACAGGAATCTATTTCCTCCTAGTGTTTTATGGTGTTAAATGGAGATACTGCAGCATTGAATGTGGTGTGTGAGGCACAGGGGTGCTCAGCAAACAGTTGTTCTTATGAGTCACCTCACAGTGCCCAGCCATGTACTCTGTTCAGTCCCAGAAGGCAACCACCTCTCGGGTCACCGCTCTGACAGCCTTCCTTCCATTGGTGAGTGGAAGTAGGTGACTCCTGCTGGCATTTCCTATCCAAAGTTCCCTGGGAGTCCTGCCTTAATTCCCAAGACACCCAGTGTCTTTTGGGAGCCCCACTCTTGAGGCCTGGCCGGCTCTGGGCTGTGCTCCGTAGGACAAGACAGTCTGCACAGTGATGTAGTTCATGTCAGCCATCAGCCAAGAGACATTGTGTCTTACACAGAAATTGTGGATGGGAGGCTGATGGGACCAGAGAAAGAATTTAGGACTATTCCTCTGTATTTACTAAAACCATAACAGATTCAGCTCACCAAGGGAAGAAAGTGTAACCCACGCTTTGCTCATGTCATTGTAATAATGGGTTCACTGTGAATGGGTTCCATTTAACAAAGTACACAACCTGGCCTCTGCAGGAAAATAAGGTTTGGATTCTAAACTTGATAACTCAATGCCTTCAGGAAGGTTTGAAGTTCACTTCAGTGTCTACTCAGTGAGGGCCAGAATGCCCACCTTATAAAGGATGGGAGGCAGTCAATGAGACAGTTTATAAAAACCATCATACTTGCCCCAAGGAGGTACTTGGCACATGGAAGTTGTTAGTATTCCCTACAATAGGGATTTGCAAACTTATGGGTTACATCCCTGCTTTTAGAAATACAATTTTAAAGGAACACAGCCCTGTTCATTTATTTATATACTATCTATGAGTGCTATGGCCTACGATGGCAGAGTGTATAGGTCAGGCAGATACTTTACAGCTTTCAAAAACTAAAATAGTTACTATCTGGGCCTTTGCTGGGGAAAAGTGTTTTCTGAGTGCCAATCTAGAGAAAGAGTTCCTAAAACTGTAGTGTGCATCAGAAGTACCGTTAGGGCTGGATGAAACCCACATTGCTGGGCCCTGTCCCCACCTTTCTGGTTCAGGTCTGCAGTGAACCTGATAATTTGTGTTTCTAACTTGGTTGCCAAATGATCCTGATAATGCTGGTCCTGGGACCTCAAAGGGAGAACAAATGAACTAGAGGAACTTTTCAAATCTCTTTCTGCGATTTCTTTTTTTTTTTTTCTTTCTTTCTCTTTTCTTCCTCTTTCTTTCATTCATTCTTTCTTTTTTTTTTTTTCCCCCAGATTCATTTGACAGAGAGGTGTGGAGGAGGCAGAGGGAGAGGGAGAGAGAATTCCAAGCAGACTCCACACTGAGCATGGAGCCCAACGCAGAGCTGGATCCCAGGACCCTGAGATTATGACGCAAGCCTAAAACCAAGAGCCATAAGCCTAACTGACTATGTCATCCAAGAGTTCCTCTTTCCTGTAATTTCAGTAGACTACATATATATCATAAGTTTGCTCTGTGGCTGTTGATACAGAGATAAGAGGCATTTATTTTCTCCATCTGTGTTCTAGCCAGATTTCCAGATTTCAGAACTAGTGAAGTTCACTTTTTGTCCCCTGGTCCCTAATACAGTCCAAAGACACAACAGACAAGACCCAAGCTTTCTATTTCTCTTATTCCAACTACAGTCGGTTCCTTTCTTGTAATGGAAGCAGAAGCTGAAGGTCTGAGTTTTACTTTCCTTTAGCCTCCTCCCAGACCACAGAGCCCAGAGCACAGGGGGGGGCCTGAGGGGTCCTTGGGAGTCAGTGGTCTTTGTGGTTGGCAGTGAAATCTTACTAATTTTTCTCCATGCATAGTGTTCTATCACACAAACAAAAGATACTTCATTTAATCTTTTCCTCAGGAAAGGCTACTTTGGTTGTTTCCAAGTCATTGTTCTTCTGAACAATGTTGTAGTAAACTCCTGGAGAAATCTACACGTGCATTTGTGCAAGCATTTCTACAGGAGAGATACCAAGAAAAGGCATTTCTGGGACCGAGAACATACACACTGACATTTTTGTTATAAACAGCCAAATAACCTTCCATACAAACACAAAAAAGTACCAATTCATACTCAACTATATTCATTTATCAGGTACCAAATATTGAATGTCAGTTTTCAAAATTTTTGTCAGTTTTTGATTGCTATTTTATTTCCACTTAAGTGATTACTAATGCACTTGATCATTTATTGGATATTTGGAAATATTTTTCCTATAAAAATAATTTTTTTCACAGGAAACTTTGGTTTGAACCTTTCCTTTCTCCAAGTTTTTGATTATTTATCCTTACTGATTTTAGGGCCTCTTTAATTCAGGGATTGTTTTGTCTTTCCTATTTTTTGTCTCTTAATTCTATGCTGTCTTTTGTAATAGGGCTTTTGTTTGGTTAGTTGGTTTGATTTTGCATTTAAATATATGATTATATTTTGTGATTAAATATATTATTTAATATATGAAATATATTTGCATATAAAAATATATTATTTATTTCCTCTTTGGCATCTAGGTTTTTTGTGTCTTGCTTAGAAACACCTTATTATCAAAAATTTATAAAACTGGGGTGCCTGGGTGGCTCAGTTGGTTAAGCCTCTGTCTTCCGCTCAGGTCATGATCTCAAGGTCCTAGGGTGGAGCCCCGCATCAGGCTCTCTGCTCAACCGGGAGCCTGCTTCCTCCCCTCTCTCTGCCTGCCTACTTGTGATCTCTCTCTGTCAAATAAATTTTAAAAATCTTTAAAAAATTTATAAAACCACTGTCCTATATTTTTTATACTTAATACTTCAACCCATTTGAAATTTATTTTCACTTGTGCTGTGAGTTGGAGCTACAAACTATTTAATTTTTTTGGAAATATATTGATGAATATCTTTTTCTCTATTGATTAAAATATCTCTATCATAAACAGAACTTCCACTTAAACATTATTTCTGGAAATATCATTTTGTTTCTTTCATTTGTTTTTCCACTTTTGAGACAGTAACATACTGCTTCAGTTATAGCTTTTTAAATTTGTTTTGAAATTTAGTAGGCAAGACCTCCTTCATATTTTCTTTTTCCAAAATTTCCTTCTAGTTCTTACCAAAGTATATTAAATAGCCCAATAAGATTTGATGTAATTCCCATCAATTTGGGGAATTAGTATTGTTACTTTTACACTGTTGGGTCATCCCATCCACAGACACTGAATTCTTGCATATTATATATCTCGTACTAATACAATTTTACAGTTTGTCTCAAATATGATTTCTAGAGCTCTCAAATGGACTTATTCCTAGGTATTTAATGCTTGTGTTTGTTGTTAATACTAATCCAGTTCCTGCAATAATTTTCTAATTAGTCATTTGGGTGCAGAAATGATGTAGATTTTTTGTACTTATATATTACACATTAGAGAATTTTCTCTCTGTTTGTACAGTTTCTCAGGTTATGCCCTGGACTTCCTGGATAATGTTATTCAGAAATAGTATTAATTATGTGTCTTCCTTTCTTATACATATGCCACATATTTCTTCACTTTTCTTACTGGGTTGATGAGTGAAAAGTACATAGAAGTAGATAAAAAATGTATTTGTGTGTTTTATGATTTTAATTTAAGTGTTTCAACTTTCAGTAATGAACATAATACTTGCTATAGACCCTAACAGACAACTATTCTCAAGTATCTTCTAGCTTGTTAAGACTTTTTTTCTCTCCTCAGGTAATGAAGTATAATTCTGGGCAGCCACTAAGATGATCATATGAATTCTTTTCTTTATTTTTTTAAATTAGATGATTACATTAATGGAGTCATTAAAGTTAGACGCTTGTACTACTGGAATAAGCTTTGTTTGGTAACAATTAATTATAAATTTTAATAGTTTACTGGATTTTTCAAACAATATGTTTTGTTTGAAATTTATAAGGACTTTTATAAGGACTGCACTGCAGGAGGGAAGGAGGAGAGCTCCTTTGTGCATCAGAATTGCAAGGCCTTCTTTAATACTGAGCATAACCAAAATACACTCTCGAACTATTGCTTACTTTTTTCCAGAAGTGCTTTGTGATCTACAGAAGAGGGTAGGTTTTTCACTTACAAGTGTTTAAATTTGAAAAAAAAAAAATGTACATTTGGAAAGAAGTCAGATGTGTATGTGAAAATAAGGGGATCCACAGAATTTGATACAAACAACAGAGAAAAATGACATAAAAGTCTTTAGAAGTTTCATGGTGATTGAGAGAGCAAAACATCAAACCATTTTGTTTGGTTTTGCTTCTAGTTCATTCCATAACTTTTGGAACATGTGACAGAAAGCTTTGTTAAGGGGAAGGAGGCTGGTTTATTCTTCATTACCCTCCCCCCAGGGATATAGAAATGTATGTATTTTACCTATGCGTTCATGATGCTATAAATATGCCTTTCCAAGAATGTAATTGTTGCCATTACTGTAAGCGCTACTTGAAGAAAGTGGTCATAGGGATAAGTGGAGAAAAAACCTTTCTGGTAATAGCAGCAAACACAGCATTGAAAGCCAGATAAAGACATAATGTTCTAAGTCCTGCTTGTCCACACAGCTCAAACTTTCCCAGGGACTTCAGTCCACCAAACATCTATATGAGAAGGTCTCACCCCTTCTACCTCCCAGACCACAGAGCCCAGAGCACAGGGGTGGGCCTGAGGGGTCCTTGGGAGTCAGTGGTCTTTGTGGTTGGCAGTGAAATCAGGCCCCCCTTGTTTTGGTGACAGCTTTGCTGTTCACAAGAACAGCTTCACACCAAGGCCTGAGTTGGAATAAAAGGCAAGCCTTTATTTGCCTTTTGTTATTTGTCGACATTTAAAAGGAAGTTATTTGTCAATGTTCAAAAGTATTTAGGTTGTTTTTCTTCCATATGTGTTTCATGAGTTAGAGAGTTTGACTTTGTGTTCATGTGGGCTCTTTTTGCCCACGGTCAGTACCTGAGTTACCCCACCCTCTCAGAATGAGTTGGGAAACTTTCCAGCTGAAATGTCAAAAGTGATCTGTGTCAAAGAGATAGGGTAGTAAGTACACCCTTGTGAAACTCTCTGACGATTTCTTTAGGGAAAGATCTTTGCCCTCCCAGCTACTTTCTGGGTCATTGGGTGCCTGAAGTTACCCACCTCTTCTTGAGACGATTTTCTTCTTTTTATCTTCTTTAGAACATTATGCATTCAATTTTACTTGTATAAAGCTCTGCTTTAGTTCACACCATTTTCTAATTCCTAATATCATTTATTTGCCTTTTTACTCTTTTTTCCTACATAGGCTTGTTCAAATTTCTCTCTTTGTTGGGGAGGTCTGTGTTGATTTTTTTTTCACTTCCCTGCCTTTCCTGGATTGATTAATTTTTCTTTGTTCTGATTTTCACTCAAATAGTTATTACACTTATCATAGCCCCATTCTCATTGTTTTCCTCTTACTCTGTAACTGCCAGTTAATTTCATGTCAATTAATTATATTTTATCCACATAAAATGCATAAAAATTTAAAAGTCAAATATTACTAAATGGTTTATAATTAAAGCAAAAAATTAAAAGTATCTTATCCTATCCTTCTCCACCTCTTGGGCCTATATTCTATTACTAGGTTCCTCTGGTATTTGGCTTCAGTTTTCAGAATAATCATCATAGTTATGCCTTACAGAGTGCTTACTGCATATCAGACACTATTCTAGAAATGCATACACAGCAAAGGAAGCCATCAACAAAACGAAAAGCCAGCCTACTGAATGAGAGAACAAATTTGCAAATATCATAGCTGATAAGAGGGCAACATCCCCAATAGATAGAGAACTCATGCATCAATAGCAAAGAAACAATCTGATTTAAAAATAGGTGGAGAAATGAACTAGACATTTTCCCAAGAAGACATCCAGAAAGCCAGCAGACACAAGAAAAAATGCTCAACATCACTCATCATCAGGGAAATGCAAATGAAAACCTCAATGAAATATCACCTCCCACTGGCTAGCATGACTAGTACCAAGAGGACAAGAAATCAGAAGTGACAGTGAGGATACAGAGAAAAGGGAATCCTTGTGCATGGCTGGTGGAAGTGTAAACTGATGCAGCCACCATGGGAAGCAGTATGGGGTTTCCTCAAAAATAAAAGTTGGACTACTACATGATCTAGGTATTCCACTTTTGGGCATATATTCAAAGGAAATGAAATCATTGTCTTCAATAGACATCTATACTTTCCTGTTCACTACAGCATTATTCACAGTAGCCAAGACATGGAAACAATGTTAAATGTCCATTGAGGGATGAATGGATAAGGACACACACACACACACACACACACACACACACACACACATGGGAATATTATTCAGCCATAAAAAGAAGGAAACCCTGCCATTTGCAATAACTTCCATGGACCTTGAGGTTATTCTACTAAATGAAATAAGTCAGACAGAGAAAGACAAATACTGAATGATCTCACTCGTGTATGTAATCTAAAAAAGAAACAAAGTAAACAAACTCATAGAAACAAAGAACAGGCGCACCTGGGTGGCTCCATGGATTAAAGCCTCTGCCTTCTGCTCTGCCTTTATCCCAGGGTCCTGGGATTGAGCCCCGTGTCAGGCTCTCTGCTCAGCAGGGAGCCTGCTTCCCCCTACCCCCCGCCTGCCTCTCTGCCTACTTGTGATCTCTATCAAATAAATAAATAAAAATCTTAAAAGAAAGAAAGAAAGAAACAAATAACATTGATAGTTGCCAAAAGTGAGGAGTGGACAGTAGGAGAAATGGGTAGTGATCTCTGATCAAAAGGTACAAACTTCCAGTTATAAGTAAATTTTTAAAAAAAATAAGAAAAATATACCAATGTTAAGTCATTTAATTCTTATTATCCAGTATTACTGATGGGGAAACTGTAGTTCAGAGTCATTAAGAAACTTCCTTAAGATCACACAGCAAGTAAATTACAGAACTGGGATTCAAATTAAGGCAGTGTATATTACAAAGCACCACCTCTCAGAAATGCTTTAGTAGCATGTGTTATGGTTATTTCTTGATTTATCAACTTTAGACATCCTCTATTGACTTCACATTATGGCAAATAAAGACTAAGCTCTCCTGTTACATATCCTCCCCTTCTGCCTCCCCTTTTTATCCTTCTAACACAGTAATTTGCAACTGCTATTTAAATCCATAACAACTGTATGATCAGGACCATTGATTGCACAGTTAACCAAATAGTGTGCTATTTGTAACATACTAGTTCATAATACTATTTCAAGATGGTGACCTTTCATAAAAATGCCTTATTTTCTTAAAAGTAATTTCAAAAAAATCAATTTTATTCTGAAAACCTGTATTTATCCTATAATCTCCAAACTGCCCATCAATAATCTTTTCCATATTTTGTAATATGAAGTTTCCTTTTTCTTAAAGTTCTTTTCTTTTCTCCCTAGATAGAGCCCTGTCTGGGGGGAGTGGGTAACAAATCCTGCCACACAACATTTTATTTTGTTTATTTGTGGGACTGTCCATCACCATCATTCTGAGTCTTCTCTCTGCTGCTTTCCTGTGTCAGATCTTCTGTTAGCCAAATCCCACACTTCTGCACTGCCACTATCCTGGGGTAGCTTTATTTATTGTGTGAGTCCCTGTAAGCTGGAAATTGTCTTTAGTCTACCTGCATGCATGATTTGTGTTTGGTTTTTCATCGCAGGTTGAACACGTCATTCTGCTGTTAGCTCAACAGTGCTGCTTCTAAGAAATCTGAGGCCATGAGTTTGTTGTTCCTATTTTGTGACGTGTAATTGCACCCTTATCCCTTGGTGACGCCTGCCTTTAAGGAACTTTTCTCTCCAAGTGTTCTAAAATTTCATGATACATCTGATGTGGGTGTTTCTTTAATCATGGGGCTAGGTACTCATTGGGTCTTTCAATCTGGATGCTTTTACTTTCCCTTGCTTGGGGATTACCTTATTCATTCCATAATTGCCCTCTTGTATTTTCTTTGTGGTCTCTTTCTCGCATTCCTGTGTTCTACTCCTGCATTGTTCCTTTAATTTCCTTATTTGGGGCTCTAATATTTCAGCAGTTTTTTTCAACTTTCTATATATTATCTATATTTAACTTTCCCACCCTTCCACTGAATCTTTTATTTTGGTTACCATAATTTAATGTCCAAGAATTGCTAAATTCCTCTATTCTCTTTTCATAGTAACAATTTCTTGACTGATGGATTTAGTATTTTCTCTCATATATGTTTTTATTTTCAGTTTTCTTTTCCTTACTGAGTTATTCTTATTACTTCTGGATCCCTTTTTCCCATTAATTCTTGGTTTGGCCTCTTTTATTTTTGAATTTATTTTTGAATTTATCCTGAAATGGCTGGTCATCCTTGACTATCCATAAACATATGAGAATGTATTTCTAAAAGCTTATTAGAAGCCCCTGTCCCTGGTTAGGCTCAATGAGGATGATGAACTGACCTTCCCATTGGGGACAGTTCCAAAGGTCAGGAACTGGAAGCTGTTCAGTTACTTCTGGGATGAATCCTCCAGTCCTCCTCCTGGGGTGGGAGCAGGGTGGTGTACCTCTGCAATGTTGCTATTCTGGAGCTGGTCAGAAGAAGTGCAGGTGGGGTGGGGGTTCTCTACGGTGGAGCATGTAGACTTTGACTTATCTCCTTCTCTTCAGCCCTACTACCTGCTCTAGCTTTTGGCTATACTGGTATCTCTGAGCACAGAACCCTTCTTGCTCAATTTCCGCACAGGCTCAACCCTTTATTGCTTTGTGCATGCATATGAGTGATGACAAGGGAAGTGAATCTGGAGGTCTGGCTACTCCAGCCACCGACACAACACTTTTTCTCTTCAGCATCTAGGGGTCTCTAAGTGGTGCCAAGGAAAGGGTTCTGCAGGGAGAGTTACTTTCCTTTGCTGCTGGCCTAGGCTAACACTTTGGCTATAGCTTCCTCTACTTCATTCATTCAACTCATATTCCTTGACTTGCTTTACTTGTGTAAAAACTTACAGACATCTTTTTATTTTTAAAGATTTTATTTATTTGAGAGAGAGACAGAGAGAGAGAGAGACAGAAACTGCAAGAGAGAGCACAAGCAGGGAGGAGAGGGAGAAGCAGCCTCCCGCTGAGCAAGGAGCCCAATGCAGGACTCGATCCAATGACCCTGGGATCATTACCCAAGCCGAAGGCAGATGCTTAACCGACTGAGCCACGCAGGCGCCCCTAAAAAACTCTTGGAAGTCTTTCATCTACTTTTGTTCCCTCTTCTGTACTGTTTTTCTCTTGTGGGCTAATACCTTAACTTCTATGGCAGAGAGTCCTGGGAATAGGATTCCTGGCTGAAAAAGAGTTCATATTTTTAATACATAGTGCTTGCTGGCTTACCAAAAGTGGAACACTTCATATACATGAGAGTACCCTCTCCATGGTATTCATTACAGCAAATAAGTATTATTTCCCTCCTTAATTATTGCTATAATTGGATTAAAATATATCTACTTGCTCCCTAAATTGTAATTACCATGAAGTATCTAGTCAATTTCAGTTATCTTTTGAAATGTTTGTTGACCATTTGGTTTTGCACTTCTATCAAGTGCTTTCCTATATATTTGGTCAGTTATCTAGTGCCTCAGAAGTTCCCTGCCTGACAATTTGTAAGAGCTCTTTGTATATTACAGATACTTATCCCTTGTGTCTCAAGTACTTTTTCCCCTGAATCTATTGTTTATTTATTGCCTGTGTTAATGGTATTTTTTTTAACTACACAAGTTTTTTCATTATTTATAGACTCAAATATGTTCACTTTTCCTTTATTGGCTTTTGGTTTTCTTCATTTGATTACACATGTAGTAGTCGACATTATTTTGTGATATCTGTAATTTCCTTTATATTTACAAATCTTTAAGCTATCTAGACTCTGTTTATTTATATGGTGTATGATAACCAATTATAACTATGTTCTGTGTACCTATTTTTTCTAGATAGATAGCTAGTAGTATAAGCACCAACTTTCAAACAATCCACCTGTTTTCTACAGAATTAAAATACTGACTTCATTACATATTTTCACATATACTAAGATCTATTTCTGAATCTCGTATTCTATTCCCCCAGTCTGTCTATTCCTATACAAAGACCATATTGATTTTTAAGTACAGCACTTTTAGTGTATGTTCTGATAGCTGGTGAAGCAGGTTCCCCTGACTTTTCTTCTTTTTCACGCTTTTCTTAAATTTTTTCTTTGTTGGCAACTATTCTTCCAAAACCATGTCTGAAAAATTTGGTTTAATTCTGATATTTTGGTGTGTGACTTTTATCACAGGGTTCAGAATATTTTTTTCCCCCGGAGTATTTCTTTTAAAATTTATTTCAAAATACATTACAGTTTTATTCCTGACTATAAGAGGGATGCATTTTCTACTTCCACTCGTAGGTGCTTACTGCAAGAAGGCATGAACTATTAATTTATATTATATTTACCTTCAAGTGAGCAAGGTTGCCATTTTTTATTACTTTTTGCTAAAAATTATAAATGATTTCCAAGTATGCATTTTAAAATGAGTAAAAGTGATACTTGTAGCTCTACTTTTCCAAAATTTATACCTGCCATTTCATTTTCATGTCTCAGAGCATTTACTGGAACTTCCAGTACAATGTAGTAAAATAATGGTGATATCAAGTGTTATTGTTTTCAGATATTAATTGAAATGACTTCTGTGGTTTTTTTTATTGTTTGCCAAAATGTTTGCTTTTCAAAAAAATTGTTACATATTCTCTATTATGTGTAATTTGTTTCCATCTTCTCCACTTTACTTAGAATTTTTATTGGGAATGGGTATTGAGCTTTCCAAGTGCATTTCCAATGTCTTTTGTCTTGACCATATGGTTTTTCTACTTTAATTGGTTGAGGTTCTTCTGCTGCATTTTGTTGGCATACTTCCTGATATTGAAGCACCCTAGAATTACTGGAATTACTTCATTTGGTGATAGTGTACTTTTAAGAAATTTCTTGATTCCGTTGGCAAATATTTTCTTTAAAATTGTATAAATCCAAACTCATGCATGCTATTTGTCTATAGTCTTCATATGTGTACTGTCTTTACCTGATTTTTGTATTATAGTTGTAGAGGTTTCATCTTTCATATAGTCTGAAATGATTCAGATAAAATTGGTATTACATGCTTTTTTAAAGGTCAGATAACGCTCAGTGGTAGGCCCATCCTGGGGACTTTTTCGATGGTAGATCTTTAATCACCTTTCCAGTGTCTTCTGCTATACACTTCATTTTTTTGGTTTTTGGCTAGGCAAAGGTGACTTCAAATTTTTTTCTACAGACTTGATGTTTATTTATTATAAACTTTTATTTTTTTCTCTCTTGTATCTGTGACTATGTTTTTTCCTCATTCTAATATAGTTCAGCTGCCCTCTTTCTTTATTTGGTTAAAGGAGAAAGTTTAATTATTTTATTGGTAATTTAAAAATACCTTTGGAAACATACATATTAACACATACACACATACAGGAATCTTTTTATTAATCTCAGCTTTTATTTTCAGCTATTTCCACTTGGTATCTTTCTTAGGTTTATCTTGTTCTTTTCCTAATTTCTTTTTTTTTTTTTAAGGTTTTATTTATTTATCTGAGACAGAAAAAGTTCGTGTGCATGAGTTGGGGGAGGGGCAGAGGGAGAAGCAGACTCCCCATTGAGCAGGGAGCCTGTCTCCAGCCTGATTTCAGGGCCCTGAGATCATGACTAAAGCCAAAGGTAAGAGCTTAACCAACTGAGTCACCCAGGCACCCCGACCTTTTCTTAATTTCTTAAAATGAGGATCAAGTCACTTTATTATTGGGGGACTGGGTGGCTCAGTAGGTTAAGTGTCCGACTCTTGGTTTTGGCTCAGGTCATGATCTCAGGGTCCTGAGATCGAATCCTGTGTTGGGCGCCATGCTCAGTGGGAAATCTGCTTGATATTATCTCCCTTTCTCTCTGCCTGTCCTCCTCTCTCTCTCAAAATAAATACTCTTTTTTAAAAAAGTCACTTAATTATTTTTCTTTATTTTCTAATACTAAAAACATTCAAAGATATTCAATTTCTATTTTCTTTATGTCCCATATACAAATTCTGCTTGTGTCACTCCACATACATTTTGGTCTGAAGTCTATGTCTTTACACAGCCTCATAGTTTGTAATGCCAGATCTGTAATCCTCTTTCATCCAAGGATTGTCTAGGAGTATATTTTCTAATTTCCAATTAACAATAAGTTTGATAACATTTTATAATTTATTTTTATTTTATTAGCTTATTATCAGAGAATCAGCCTATAAAATCCACACTTTTCATTTAATTAAGGTTTTCTCTGTGTCTAAACTGTAATTGATTTTTTTCAAGTGTTCTGTAGGCATATGAAAATAATGGATATGCCTTACTGAAACGATGCAGGCTTTTGTAGATAGCTATTACATCAAGATTATTGATTATATTATTTGTTTCTTTATAGCCTTCCTACTTATTGTTTGTCTATCAAAGATGCCTATTTCTTTTTTTTTTTTTGAAGCTGCCTATTTCTAAAAGCATCTACGTCTTTGTGTTTTGAAGTCTTTCTTTAACAGTAGATAGTCTATTTTTTACTACATTCACCTGGCATTTAGGGTTCTGCTTTGTATAGTAGCTGCTGTGGTATTTGGTACATACAATTTTATGAATAAATTTTTATTCAAGGCTTATAATTTATTTTATCTGTAATTATATATAACATAATTTTATATAAACTGTAATTTATAATTATGTATGATATAATTATATATATATAATTTATAATTTTATTATCTAATGTCTTTGTCTGTTTCAGGCTTTTAATCTTAAATTTCACTCTGTTTTGATTCCTCCATGCCTGTTTTCTTTATATTTGCATTATTCAGGTATCTTTACTCATTCATTCATATTCCCTTTATCACTTTTTTTTTTTAAATAAACAGCTTACCACTGGATGTTGTTATCTAACACAATCTGGACAATCTCGGATGGGCCTTGGACCACTGTCTTATCCTTTTTATTCTTCTATCTTGCTTTAGATCACTTATGTTACATTGTTCTATCTCTCTACAATTCAATATTTCAAGTTGCTATTAGTTTCATTTTCCCCCCTTGTTAACCTAGAAGTTCTAGTGTTCTTTTACCCTGAATAATATACATATTTCCTCCACATTTTGAAAAAAAAAATGATACCAACATATTATCACACGGAGACACAACATTTTTATCTTTGCTCTTCCCTAACCTCTTAATTTAAGACCTTGAGTATATTTCCACTTCCTCTATACACTTCCTTCTCACCTTGCTCTTCCCTTCCCTCATTACTTCCCACCAAGGTTTTACTAAGAATAGCTTAGCATTTTAAGATCTGGAATAACAGAATCTCCCTTGCCGTATGAGCCCTTTGCTTCAAGAGTCTATATGAAATACAGGTTTAGACTTTCTCAGAAATCTATTGCTATAAATGGATGGGTGTGCTTGCCTGGGTGTCTATAGTATGCCTACATATTAGTCTCAATATCACACGTTTTCCTTCCATTGATAGTATCTTAATTTACTTTTATTTTTTTATTTTTGTAAAGGTTTTTATTTATTTATTTGACAGAGACATCACAAGTAGGCAGAGAGGCAGGCAGAGAGATGGGAGGAAGTAGGCTCCTGCCGAGCAGAGAGCCCGATATGGGGCTCAATCCCAGGACCCCGAGATCATGACCTGAGCCAAAGGCAGGGGCTTTAACCCACTGAGCCACGCAGCACCCCTACTTTTATTTTAAATAATGCTTTTTAGGGGCGCCTGGGTGGCTAACTCGGTGAAGCATCTACCTTCGGCCCAGGTCATGATCCCGGGGTCCTGGGATGGATCTGGAGTCAGGCTGCCAGCTTCTCCCTCTTCCTTTGCTCCTCCCCCTGCTTGTGCTCTCTCTCTCTCTGTCAAATAAATAAATAAATAAAATCTTTTAAAAAATAATGCTTTTCAACTATGAAAGTAAGATATGGACACATTTCCACTGTAAAGAATTCAAATTCTACAAGAGTCGTGTGGCCATCCCTTATCCTATTCCTCCCCATAAAGGCAGGCACTGCTCTTAATTTGGCATGTGTTTTTCCAGACTATTTTCCATATAAATACATACATGTACAATTTTCGTGTGTATTTAATATAAATGATATCACATTATCTATATAGCTTTGCAAATATTTGTTCACTTAATATATTCTAGAGATCCTTTGTGGTAAATAACTAGAGATGAATTGAATTTGTTGTATAATACTGTACAGCATGGGTACAGCATAGTTGTTTTTTTTCTTTAAAGATCTTATTTATTTATCTGAGAAAGAGAGAGAGAGAGCATGAGTGAAAGAGTGTACAAGTGGGTGGAGGGGCGGAGGGAGAGGGAGAAGCAGAATCCCCATTGAGCAGGGAGCCCAACATGGGGTTCGATCCCAGGACCCTGGGATCATGACCTGAGTTGAAGGAAAATGCTTAACCAACTGAGCCACCCAGGTGCCCCTGTAGCATAACATTTTGATGGGCATTTAGGCTGTTTTTACTGACTGGCTATTAAAAACAATGTGAAGCTTATACGTGTCACCCTCTGAACATGAACAAGGACTTCTGTAAATACTGGGTATGTGGAATTGCTGAGTCAAGGGCAATGTTTTGCCAGCCAAACCAAAAATTGTGCTCAACTAACAATACATGAAGTTCAGATTTTTAACAACAGTGCATGATTCTCTCTAGCATTTTCTTAACACCTTTCTACATGCATTACAAAATGGCTATCACATCCATTCAGTGAAATAATACTGTTCTCAGTGTAGCAAATGATAGCACTGTTACAAACACCTTTTACATATGTGTTTTGAAACACCAGGAGATCTGCGCTGTAGAAGGGGTATTGCATCCATTTCCCGAAATAGCACTGTTTTGTGTGTAGCAAAGTCTTTGACAGCACTTAGTATGAGTGCATTTTTTTAATTCTAGTATATTGGGGAAGAAATGGATGTCGTATTTCAGTGTCTGCTTAGTAGTGAGGTGATTATCTTTTCACAGGTTTCTCAGCTATGTGTGTTTCCTTTCCTGTCAACTGCCTATTTTCACTCTTTGTCTTCCTTCTCCACTTTTTCCTAACTCATAACAAATTCATAACTCTAATTCATGAAAGTTATTTACATATAGATTTTAATCCTTTATTATTATATATGCTAATGTATTCCTCCCAGTCTAATTACTTATCTTTACCTAAGTTTATGGACTGTTTGTGGTCAAGAAAAATTTTAAAATTTTGAAGTAATCAAATTTAGTATTTCTTTCCTTTGTTATGGCTTGGTTTTATGCCTTGTTTAAGAAAGCATCTAATATCCTAAGGTTAAAAAAATATTCTGCATTTTCTTCAGTATTTATGTTTTTTATACATTTATGATACTGATTCATGTAAAATTTATTTTTCTGTATGGTAAAATGGGCTCTAATTATTACTTTTTCAAATGGATTGCCAAATGTCCTCCAACCATTTATGCATAGTTCATTATTCCCCATTGCTATCTTTCTCATAAAATAAATTCCCATGTAAAAATAGGCATGGGGTGCCCAGTTCTTGGTTTGGGTTGGGTCATGATCTCAGGGTCCTGGGATTGGTCCTGTGTCGGGCTCTTCAGGCATGCAGTCTGGGATTCTCTTTCTCCCTCTGCCCCTCCCCAACTTGCTCTAAATAAATAAATACCTACACACATAAAATCTTTAAAAAACAGATTTGTACTCAGACTTCTCTTACATCAATCAGTTTATCCCTTCTTGGTTCATACTCATACTGTTCTAATTATTACAGTTTTTTAGTGTATCCTGAAGTATCACAGGATAATTTTCCCATACCACACTCTGTAGTTCTTTATTTTTGAAGTTGTCTTGGGTCTTTGAGAACATTTTTATGCTCTCGGGTGTATTTTATAATCATCTTGACAAGTCTCATAAAAAATTCTGTTGGATTTTGATTGGAAATGGATTTAATTGCAGATTGGTTCTAGGGGAGTTAACATTTTTATAACATTGACTTTTCTCATCTCATGGATATACAATAATATTTCCATTTATTCACTTCTTCCCTACTTTCCTAATTAAAATTTTGTTTCATTCACTTAGATCTTACATCTATCTTATTAGCCTTATTAGGTAGTTCAGATTTTTTATTTATATGAATGGAATCTTTCCTTAATGACATTTTCCACTTGGTTGTTACTGACATAGAAGAAACTTACTGAATTTTTTGTGTTTTAATGTCAGTCTACTTTGGTGAACTCAATAAATTCCAAATTACCAAACCTTCCCGAAAAATTTGTTTCTGCTGAGGAAACTTCATTTTCTACTACTCAGCATCTAATTTGATACAATAAATTTAATGTTAAGTTTCAGAATTGGGATTCAAATCTAAGTGTACAGCTCCTCTTTATCTTATTTCGTGCTGACTCAGCATTCAGTGAGTTCCACACCCCCATTCCACTCCTCCGTCTAGCTCCCCTCTCCTAAGTTACAGCAGAAGCAATTCCTGATTCCTTGTGAAATCCCTCATTTTACCTCCTGAGACCTAAAGAATTTGAATGACTTGTCCAAGTTCATACAACTTAGGAATGGCAGAACTAGATTAGTTTCTGGAATGGTTATTGCCATTTCTAATATAACAAGAATAGCAGTGACTTAACTGTGTCTCTTTTCCAAATTGTATATTTCTATACACAGCTTTATTCATTTTAGTATTCCATGATATTTGTGTAGCATTTTATGAATATGTATAAAATGGGCAAATTTCCATGTCATACAAATACTGCTTGTTTTCAATTACACTTCTAATTTTAATCACTTAATTAACTTTTAATTTAATTTTAATAATTTAATTTATTAATACTTCTCAAAAGTAGGAAATGGGTCATATTTACATTGTAACACCATGTAAATATATCCAAAGTGGTTGAAGACAATTCTCAAAATGCTTGGGAATGAAAGCCAATGAAAAGTCATTAAACCCCAAAAGCACACTGAGCATTGAGAGGCAAGGAGGTATAAAAATGGGGTAAAAAAATATAATTACATAGCTATTATCAGCAGTTTAATACATTGTATTATGTATAAAGTACTAGGCTATCTCACCTTACTTCAAAACATACAAACACAACAACCAAGAGATAAATATTGTTGTTGTCATTGTTACTGTTTTTTTGTGGGGTTTTGTTTGTTTGTTTTTCCTTTCGCAGAGGAGACACTGGAACTTTAAAGGTGAAGGTATTTGTCCAAAGTCATGACATTAGGGAGCAACAAAGACTAAGGTAGAACCTGGCTGTATTTAACCACGATGCCCTTTTTCTAACTTTTCTATTTATTAATCTATTTTCCTTAAAATCCAGCTAACGATACACGTATCCTCCCATGGGACAACATGGCGTAAGTATACCAAATCCTGGGGATATTTCCAACTATTAACCAAGAAATAAACGCATCTACCACCAAAAAGCTAGTCTTGTAACCTACTGAACATTTTCCATGAGTGCCTCTGAGGTAGCCCTCATGACATATCTCATCACAAATTAAAAACTCAAAGGTCTTTGTAGAATTGATACAAGCAACTACGCAGATGAATATCAAATACGTGTTAAGCAAAATAAGTCAGACACAAGAGAGTATATGTTATATGATTCCACTTATATTAAATTCTTGAAAAAGCAAGATGTGACAGAGAAAGCACACTGGTGGGTGCCTGGGGCTGGGGATTGCTAAGAATCGACTGGGAAAGTAAACAAGGGACTCTCTTGGGGGTAGATGATATATGATGCAAATATTCTCTAGAAACAGACCACAGCTATTGGGATAATGGCTTTAATGGTTCCTCTTAATTAGGGTAAGGATGAAGCTATATCAGGAAGTTGCTCTGGAGGAGTCAGAAAATAATAATACGTCCCAGGGACCTTCAGTGTTTTGGCAATCTGGTCAGAGAAGAGCAGCAAAATTCAGCAACTAAAATAGTCTGGAAGCTTTGTGAGTGATCAATTGGGACCATCCATCTAGCTGCACAAAGGGCACACATGAACATCTCAAACGTTCTGTTTTGATATGGAATTCATGTGCTGAGTAATTTTTTTTTCCTTTTTGCAGTGGACATGCGATTGTAATGAGAAGGCAATTTCACATCAGAGGCATCAGCTGACAGATCTTATCTCCTTCATTTCAGTTTTTCATGTTTTAATGGCAAATTCTGCTGCAGCATTCATGGTAGTGGCGTCTTGCACTCATATTATTATAAGATTTTTACGTTAATTCAAGAATCTTAATGCTTGCCTTGAACAATGTCAAATATAACAGTGAAATATGGGCAAGGCTTATTGGAAAACATCTGTATGCATCTCATAACAAAATGCACAACACATTCTATTTTGAAATTCTGATTTTCTTCACATTAAAATTGCCTTGAAGTATACCCATTATGCAATATGATCCTTTATCCACTATCCATTCTGATTTAATATTTAGCTATTTAAAAGGGAAAAGAACATAAAAGGAAAAACAAACGAAAACAATTCTCTCTTTTAAGGGGACCTGGACTTTGATTTATAAAGGTGAATACTCAGGGCTCTAGTATACTTGGCAAAGGTTTCAAAACAGGTATGAAAGAAAGAAGGATGTAAAATAGGAAGTGTCCCATACAAGGGGGTTGAATAAAAGGTAGAAGGACAGTGACAGTACACATCACCATTATGGATTCAGTCTTAATATACGATTCATTTCTTAATTAAGGAAGTTAACAGACAGACTTCATAGGGTCCCTGGACATCTGGAGGTTATCAGCAATTTTTTTTGCTATATCTAGGGAGAAAACCTAGTGCCTTCTCAGATTCTCCAATGATTCCAGGATCCAGCCATATGCCCTCTACCTTCACCTTCAAAACTGACCACCAGATTAGACAGCTGAATTTGGGGTATATCCATCTTATCCACTTCTAGCATATCTCATACACATAGTCTTGCTTGAACGTTCACTCTGAGTCACTGAACTAAAAGCCTACAAGGATCTACTTAGAGCTAAATAGTCCAGAGTCTCCCCAGAACTACAGATTTCTAGGAAAGTCCAAAAACAACCCAAAAAAAACAAGAGTGGAGAGAAACTAAGTTGATACAATATATTTTGGGTCTAATACCTCATTTCCTCAGAGCAGTTTCTCAGAAATACTCATGCTGAGCAAATGCATCAGTTTTTACACCTTCCTGCCCCCTGCCCCAGGTTACTAACCTCACAGGGAGAAAAGGGAAAGAACTCAGCTTTTATTCAGCTGTAGCTCTGTGACAAGCAATGTGCTGGGCGCTTTGGGCACCTTTCTATGCTTTATTTGTTCGGATGCATTAAGGTTCTAGGAATTTCAGTAATCTGTCAAAGGTCACCCAAGCAAACTGTGGTGGAGTGGGAACTTGAATCCAAGCCAGCTTGGATCTCAGCAGTCTCCCTGCCTGCTGTCCACACTGTCTCCGTTCCCACCCCTTCCCAAACCTCTTTGGTTCTCTCCCACATACCTCCTTGGACCTGGGAGGATTTCAGCCAGCTCACTCATTTCCCAAAGCTGCCCATTATGCTGCAAGCACATTTCTCAGGACAAGCTCTCCTTCTTCCTTAATTTAGGTAAATTTCAAATGTATTACCCCACCGGCATGGAGGGAAAGGCATGATGCTGGAAATCAGGATGCTGACTTCTAGTCTGATCTAAGCAGACAATGTGACTTTGTCCCAGGCACAAATCAATCTAACCATCAGATAGCGAGGCAGGTAGATTACACGATCTCGAAAGTTGAGATGTAATATTCTGACTCTATTATTCCCTGGCATAAACATGTTTCTAGGGAAAGTCATTTGATCATGTGACTAGGTAATTAGATTCATTGTCCTTATTCGGGGAAATATAAATTATACCCACAATGGTGTTGCCCATAGTTCAGATTCTTAAGCCCCTGCCCAAATGTATTTAACTCGATTTGTGTAAAGTGTAGCACATTGGTAACTCCAAACAGACCCTTAAATGCCTTTTAACTGGCTAATTTGTTGAAAGCTACTGCAATAGCCTTTGCATGTGCAGGCCCAGGGAAAGAGAGGAAGGTGCAGTTGTAGATGAGGGCAAGGAAACTTTGGAGCAGAAGGACCCTGGCTAAGAAGCAGCAGCAGCTTCTATAGGAATTTCGATTTCCTGTTTATAAAATAGCAATAATAATCCAGGCTTATAGGAAGGATTCAGTGGGATGACTTTTGTCTACTAATGAGGTATAAAGTGACCCCAAAGCAGAAAAAGTGGGCATTATATTAGTTCTTTATTTTGAGACACAAGGCTGAAAGTAACTGATAGAAATTGACCCGGGTACAGGATACAAGCTGCTAAAAAGGCAGGAAAGGCTGCTACAGTTGAGTTGTATAAAGACGTCTTTATAAACAGGAGATGCAGTGATACTTATCCCTGGTTTTTCAACCTCACAAAGGCACCCTACCACCTCACTCGCCCAAAGATTTCCATCAGAGTTTTGGAAAATTCGACTGGGGCCTATTTGTGTATATGTGTCTGACAGTGGTGGGAGGCGGGGCTGGAGGTATCTTTTGTCCTTGAAGTTGGTCTCCACTGTTTTAGGGCAGCCAGCCAGGGACACAAGCCATGCGTTGATCATCATCAGGAGAGAAGAGCACCTTGCCCTGGGAATAATATTTATCTCTGTTTCCCTAACCAGTCTGGAAGTTACTGTGAGCCTAGCCCTAGCATTATTTCTGAGCAATGGCAGCAGACCAGGGTCCAGGCACAACTGAAGGCCAATCCCATTTGTTTCTAGGGTCTGACCACCCCAAGCTACACTGAACTTCAGACCTGCCTCAAGTTCTCTCCTCATGGTGTGGGTACAGCTTGCTGAGAGATTCCAGATGCTTCTGTTTGTCTTTTTGGTGTATACCCCTTTCTCCCCTCCCTTCCCTGGCCCATGCAGCCAAGACTTCAATAATACTCCTTTTTGGTGAAGCCTGGCGGGTTAGAGACTTTTTCTGGAGTCTCCTGGATAGTTGCGGCCAACTGCAAACCACTGCCTGGTTCCAGAAAGTAGCTCTCCGTTATATCAGGGTAGTTTTCAGACAAGTGCACCCTCGTGGCAAGAGAAGCGATAGAACAAAGCCAAATTGCTTTTCGCTCCTGGAAACACTGGTCTTTTATGTCAGAGTTTGGGTTACTTAATCTTTTTGTGCCAGGAATAAGATTTCCCTGGTGTGACATCCGCTGATAGCTATGGACATTCTACCACTTTGAGTGCCAAGAAATTAATGCTCCAATCTGCATAATCAAATCCCCAGGTAAACATCATTGTGCCTTTCTCAGTACTTTTTGTCCCTTGCATTTCCAAATCCTTACATTTATCCAAAATGCATAAGAATATAATACTTAATAACAATTTTTACTGGGGGAGCTTTTAAGGTTGCTGTGATAAATATTTACAGCATGAAATTCACTAAATCCGGAATCATCAGGTTTTCTTATGTGTTTGAAATATGAAAAAAATATATACAGCCTGAATGTTGCATCCTATAAGGTACATTTCTTGAATTTTCATTTTAATCACTTGGTCAATTTCAGTATAATGATGATTTATGTTCAGGTTTTGAACTTTTCTGTTTAATGTTAAAATCCTTAAAATAAACCTTCGACACAGAGGGCTTTTCATTTTTCATCGGTTTTCTTAATTCAGCTTAAGTAGATTCTTCTCTGATAAAAAGCTAAAAAGAATCCTTGTTGAAGGTCATAGTGACAGAGAAGTCAATTAGCATTATACTCCTCACAGGTGTTTGTCTTCAGAGCTCAGTGGGTTAATCTGATATTGTTGGTTGGGACTGGGAAGACCAAACGAGACAGGTTAAGATGATTTTATAATTTTAGAGCTCTGACTAAAGCCAGGATGTAGGGTTAATATAAATGTAATTTCCAGTATTAAACTTAGTTACGAGTTTAGTCTGCAAATTGCCTTCTGGAATCTTGTTACCCTAACAAACTCCTATCCATCCATCAAAGCTCAGTTTAGTGATCACGATCTCCGAAGGCCTCCCTCACATCCCAGATAGTGTCAATAACTCTTTCCTTGGCTGGTAAATATTCTGTTTCATTTACTACTCTACTGCACAGTTGTTTCTTCATATTACTTGTCTCCTAATTAAATGATAACCTCTCTGTCCTCAGTAGGTGCTCAATGAATTTTTGTTGAGAGAATGAATACAGTGACATATTCTGGCTGTCCTAGGAGTATGATTGTGAAGTCTGGTGCCAGGTG
Source organism: Enhydra lutris kenyoni (assembly GCF_002288905.1). NCBI lineage: Eukaryota > Metazoa > Chordata > Mammalia > Carnivora > Mustelidae > Enhydra > Enhydra lutris. Next base: position 98,281,152 of record NW_019154085.1, on the reverse strand, counting down.
TTCTGAGCACAGATATCATATTTTAAGGTAAATCCACCATCTCTACAGCCAAAAAAGAAAAGCAGGTACTTTGCAGACCAAATATGGCCCACAGATGTTTTACTGGGCTTCCTTGGTGTTGCAAAATAGTTGAATCAGGTGCCAATACTTAAAAATCAAGGAGCTGCCCACAAAAGTCTCTATTTCCAGGTTCTTAAAAAACCTAAAGGTACGGCAACATGCAATCAGCCTTTCCACGTGGTCACCATGAGCTGGTGCTGGCAGCAGAGTACATAGCCTCTTTTATTTATTGCTTCACTTGGCTCAGCCCCTTATGGCATTTCAGTCTGCCATACAGGGTTTGTGGCTTGAGATTTTTCACTGTCTTGGACAGGAGGATGGTTTATGCATAAATAGCCATGGGCTCGTGAAAGCAACATTTGGGACTCATCTAGTTTTAGGAGAAGACAGCAAATAGGAAGCCAGGTGCCTTCCACTAAGTAACTTAAAGTTTGGGCAGGGGGTCAGGATAGGAGAGATAAAAACTCATATCTCTGAAAAAATATGGAAACATTAGTTCCTCAGCAAAAGGCATATCTATGTAACACAGTTCTCTATAGCTATGGGGAACAAACAATTCCAAGATGGAACCTTGAGGTCTTAGTGGCAACAGGCAGAGATAAAGCAAATAGAAACACTAAACAAACAACAAAACAAAACTACGGTTCATTTAAAAGGAGAGATTGGGGTGCCTGGGTGGCTCAGTTAGTTAAGTGCCTGACTCTTGATTTTGGCTCAGGTCATGATCTCAGGGCCATGAGATCGAGCCCCTCATCAGCTCTGTGCTGGTTGTGGAGACTGCTTGGGATTCTCTTTCTTCCTCTCCCTCTGCACCCAATGTCTTAAAGAAAGAGATTAAGTTCCCCAATTGTTCCAACTTATTTAAACATAAGATTGCAAAGTCTTTTTTCTTTTATGTGCACAGTGCCCTAAGGACTGTGCCCATTCCCTTCTCTTCTTTCCTCCATCATGGTTACCTCATTTGTGAAGCCATTTCCTTCTAACCCCCTTTTTGGCAAGCCTTTCATGCGTCCCAGAGGTTCTCTCAGTCCTTCATTCACTCCACATTTACTGAGGCTCATTTTTGTTTATGTGTTGAGAAAATTCACAGGTCACTAAGGCAAGGCCCTGGTCCCTCTGAAGATAAAAGCTAAATCAAGTGAATAAAGACTAGGAGTTGTGCCCTGACTTCCTTATAACAGACCACCTGTACCCCTGATAACAACATAATGTGGACAGGAAGCACGTCATAATACAATGTTCAGTCATGACGCATGGATTAGGAAGCCTGGGTCTTGCATAGACAAAAGAAAAAACAAAAATAGAAAATACCCCTCAACTGACTTGGGAATGAAAAGCAAATACGTATGAAAACAAATTTAGCATATTTACAAAGTGACATATTGATACAGGCTGCAAACTGCCAAGCAAGGTGAGTGCAGGACACTGAGAGGGGTGGGGGGTGTGATTCTCTTTCCGGAGCCCTTCCAAAGTGCACGGCTATACAACACGGTGGGAAGGAAGAGACAGACTTCCTCATGCCTTCACATCCTTGCGCAGACTGTTTCTTCTGGCTTGTACTTGTCTTCTCTCTCGTCTACCTCACAAACGTAGATTCTGCCTTCTAGACTCACATGGAGGCATTATCTCCTGTGTCAGGCCATTCCCAAGCCCCTGATATGCTGCAGGCTGTTCCCCATCCCTGCTGTGCTGCCCCTAGGACAGTGCATGTGCCCCTCACCACATCACCATCTTCTCCATGGAACTTGTGGACCACAGCTGTTGAAGAAATGCAGTTCACCACCCAATCCCCAGCCCTGACCTACTTTTGGTGCCTCAGGTTTATTAAATGAAAAAAGGAATGGCAGGGATGGATGGACGGGGTGGGAGGAGTAGCATTTTGGACACAGGAATGACATACAAAATGGAACGGTTGAAGGAAAACCTATGTCATGCTCCATGGAGTGTATTTCTGCTTGGCCAGAGTAAAGAATTTGTGTCAGAAAAGACAGGAAAAAGAGAGAGAGAGAGAGAGAGATATGAAGCCATTGAGGGTGAAGTGAGTCTATAGAGGGTTTTGGATGCCTGCTGAAGAGAGGAGAAATGACATCTTGCCATAACCCTTAAGGTTCTTTCCCATATTCTCTGCTGCTCTTACTTGATCCCAAACCAACCTTGTGTGGGGCATCTAATAATTGAAAGCCCTGCCCTGTAGAGGCTGTGTGATCTTTCAAAGTGTCCTTTACCTCTCAGAAAGGCCACTTTTTGTGCTTCAGACAAATGAATACCCTTCACAGGGCTTATGGCATGAGTGAGAGTCCCTGCTGCACATTCCTTCTATGTTTTCAGGTCCGATAGATGCCCACAATGAAGCCACTGAAGCCCTCTGATCTTGCAGGATAACAGATCACGGCTGGTGGTACTTGGCCATCTGGGCCCTGGTGTCACCTACCATCCCTCCAACATCACTGGAGTGCTCCTCCTGTCACCCTATGGGTCTCTCTAAATTAGATCCCAGGTCTGTAGGGCAGAGCAGAGGCCACCTCTATGCCTGGCACGTAAGCTTCGCAAGGAAAGAGCTGGTCAATTTCAGGAACTCATGAGGCAAATGTGCATCTTAGCAGTGTGGGAAGCCCGGTGGCTATTCTAAATAGGTATGGATTTTGTTTTGTTTTGCTTTGTCTTTTGGCCTCTTCTCCTGACTCCATTTAGTTGTGGCTCAAGAGAGGCACTCATCCATCCGAATGAAAAGTTTCCACCTCCAGAACTGAAGAACCATTGTGCCACTCTTTACCCAGCCCTTCGTGCAGTCACCTACTCCTCCCTTACTACTCTCTGTGTTATTCCGAGATCTCCTCTTGTCCTTTCCATCTCACGTCTCACTTCAACTGTGTATATTTAGAAAGTGCCTTAGAAGCAGATGTGTATATCTCTTCAAAAGCAAATACACACTTTGAACAACATCGAACATGGTAGAAGATTTCTAATTCTCAGACTGACCAAATGCCCTGCAGAAGATAACGTCTCGTTGGTTATTAACTGATAGTTCAAGATCCAGGTAGCTCTGCATGGCTGTGTTCACTATGCAATCACAGGTTCTAAGGTAGCAAGGAGTGTAAACGCCTAAAACAAAACAAAACAAAACAAAACAAAACAAAACACCCCTCTGCTCCTCAAAGATAAAGAAAAGGATTAAAGAGGAGCTGGATGGCTTAGTTGGTTAATCATCTGCCTTCTCCTTGGTTGTGATCCCAGGGTCCTGGGATTGAGCCCTGCGTTGGGCTCCCTGCACAGCAGGAGCCGGCTTCTCCCTATGCCTCTGCCCTCCCTGCACCTCGTGCTCTTTCTTTCTGAAATAAATAAAATCTTTTAAAAAAGGATTAAAAATATGAATTGGGTACCTAGCAACAGGGAAATTAATAGAAAAACACATCTAAGTGGACAGGAAAAGGCACAGTCTTCAAACTAAGATTACAATCTTATTGCAATTAGAAACATCCCCCTCAATAGTGATGACATCAGATGGTGACAGAGGTTGTTCTCGACTTCAGTCCTCCTCACCAAAAGACCAACCATCTGTGGATAGGACACCACTCTGAAAATCCCCAAAGACAGGCGTGAGGTTGAAGAACCACTTTGGACTACAGAGACCAAGAAGGACCACATCAAAAGGGTAAGAGGAACAGCCACATGCTGACTGCCACCTGTCCGAAAGGGCATCAGACCACTGCCCCAAGATAGCTCTTGGGGCCTATGGTTTCTCCACTGGGAGAAGAGGAGTCTGAGGTGGATATGTAGGCTGCCTAGCATTGTGGGTCTCTTCCTGGGAAGTTCACTTGGGTCTAATCCCATGGAGACTGCAGGAATCTGTGGAGCTTGAGCACTGGAGACGAGATCGAGACAGAAAAGAGGGGCATGTCTTACAGCCACCAGTGCTTGGATCTGGGCAGTCCAAGTTCCCCCTTGCAGTGATGCCTGAGATCCCAGCTGGTGGCTTTGCCTATCCGCAGAGACAAGATAGTGACCCCATCAGGCCAGGGAACTCAGTATATAGTTCTGCCTGATTTTGGTCCCCAAACAATGAGCTGTGCTGGCCTCTGGGCCTGTTCTGCTACCCACCCAGCCAGGCAAGGAAATTTGTAGCCCTAATTACCACTGTAGCTTCCAGCTCCACCTGATCAGGAAACCTACCCAAAGCACCTGGGAAGCTGTGTAGCCCATCATACAATCCCACTTATAATGGCATTTGAGCAGAGAGGTCAGCCAGCAGCTCTTACCATCTGCAGAGCCCAGCTGGTGGCTTCATCTGGCCAGAGAACTTGGTGTACAGTTATGCCTCATTTGGGTCCTTGGTCAGTGAGTTATGCCAACCTTGAAACCTGTTTTGCTGCACCAGCCAGACAAGGAAGTGGGCTCATGACCCCATCTACTGCTGTGTACAGCCCTCTGTCTCACCACCAGGAAGTATAACCAGAGCACTGGGGGCTGCATGGCCCACTGTAGAGCCATGCTTTGTGGTGGCACTCAGAGAACCCAGCCAGCAGCTCTGCCCATCAGCAGAGCTGATGATCCTGTCTGACCAGGGAGCTCAGTGGTTAGCTCTTCCTGATTCTGGGTCACAACCAACATGGGATAATAACTTTCCCAGCCAAAGAAGCATATTCACAGGCTTCCTCAACTGCTGTATATAGCCTCCACTCCAACCCAATTAGAAAGCCTGACCAGCAAATATGGGCAACTGTGGAGCCCAACCTACAGCTGCATTTTGGAAGGTAACCAAGCCAGCAGTCCTATCCAACTGTTCCTAGCCAGTGGCACCCCCATCTAGGATCTAGAACAGCGCCTAACCCAACAGACACCCCAATAGCAAGAATGCTACCAGCTGACCTATTCTGAAACTTAAGATAAGCTGACTAGTTAAGAACTGCCTCTGCCAAAGCAAACCTGTAAAGTCTGGATAATGAGACCACTCACTCAAATGTACAGACACTAATGAAAGACATCAAGGTCCATAATCAGGTAAATAGGACAGCACAAAAAGAAACTACTAAAGCTTTAATAACTATCCCTGAAGAAATAAAGATCTATAAGCTGACAAATAATTCAGAATTACCCTCTTAAGGAAGTTTAGTAAACTACAAGAACACACAGTCAACTACAGAAAATTAGGGATACAATAAATAAACAAAATGAGAAGTTCAACAAAGAAGAAACCATTAAAAAAAAAAAAAAACCCAGAAATTATAAAGCTGAATAATACAATAACTGAGGAATTCAACAAAGCTTCAACAACAGACTCAACCAAGTAGAAGAAAAATTAGTAAACTGGAAAATAGATTATGTGAAATTATCCAATCATTGAAGCAAAAAGAAAAAAAAGAAAGAAAAAGGATGAAGAAAGCTATAGCACTTACAGGGCTAATAACAATATACACATTATGAGAATTCCAGAAGAGAATATAAGGAGGAAAAAACAGAACGTATGTTCAAAGCAAAAATGGTTGAAAACTTCCCAAACCTAGGTAGAGAAATGGATAACCAAATTCATGAGACCAAAAAATCCTGAATAGGTTGGACATGAAAGGCTACACTGAGACACATAATAATAAACTTTTCAAGTCAAAGACAAACAGATAATTTTGGAAATAGCAAGAGAAGAGTGACATGTCACATGCCTGGGAGCTCCACACAACCATGGATGAATTTCTCAATAGAAACTTTGCAAATTAAGAGGAAAAATAGCATGATATATTAAATATATTGAAAGAAAGACTTAAACCTATTAGAGCCATCCTTCAGAAATGAAGGAGATAAAGACTTTCCTTAACAAACAAAAGTTGAGGAAGTTCATTGCCACTAAACCTGTCTTATAAGAAAGGCTAAAAGGTGTTCTTTATGTGGAAATAAAGCTATGCTAATTAACATTGTAAAAACATATAACTATATGTGTAAAATTCACTGGTAATGATAAATATAAAGTCAGAGACAGATTCTAATATTGTAGTGGTGGTGCATAATTCACTCACAACTCTGGTTTTAAAGTAAAAGAAAATGCATTGAAAATAACCATAAGGACAACAATTTGTTATTGAATATACAATATAAAACTAAGGAAACTGTAACATCAATAACCTAAAATGTGAGGGGGAGAAGAGAAAGTATAAAGCTTCTCTTTGCTATCCAAGTTAACTTGTTATCAGCTTACAATAGGATATTATAAATACAAAATATTTCATATAAGCCTCATGGTAACCACAAAGGAAAAACCTATAGCAATTACACAAAAGATCATAAAGGAGGAAAGCATATTATTACAAGAAATCAACAAATCACAAAAGATGACAGCAAGATAAGAAGCAAGGAACAAAGTATCTACAAAATCAGAAAACAACAAAATGGCAATAGGAAGTCCCTAGATATTAATAATTACTTTAAACATGAATGGATTAAATTCTTTAATTAAAAGACTTAGAATGGGTGAATGGATTTTCTTAAAAAAAAAAAATCCAATAATATGTTGCCTACAAAAGACTTATTTTGGTTTTAAAGACACACATAGACTGAGAGTAAAGAGATAGAAAAAGATATTTTAAATATGGCAAACCAGAAAAAAAAAAGGAGTAGCTATATTTATATAAGACAAAGTAAACCTTAAGCTAAAAATGGTCAAAAGAGATAAATAAGGGCATTATATAATTATAAAGGGGTCAATCCATCAAGAATATATAGTAACTGTAAATATTATACACCCAGCATTAAAACACCCAAATATGTAAAAAACTATTAACAGAACTGAAGGCAGGGATAGCGTGCAATATTAGAGAACTTCTATACTCCATTCTCAACAATAGACAGATCATACATACAGAGAATCAATAAGAAATAGCAGATTTGTACAACACTAGGGACAAAAGGGGCCTAACACACATAGAATATTCCATCCAATAGCGGGATATACACTATTCTTAAGCACATGGGGAACATTTTCTAGGATAGATCAAATGTGAGGCAACAAAACAAATCTTAGCAAATTTAAGAATATTGAAATCATTCAAGTTTGTTTGTTTTTTTTTTTCTGACCACATTAATATGAAACTAAAAATCAGTAACAGGAAGAGAACTAGAAATTCATAACTACATGAAAATTAAACAATATGCTCCTGAACAACCAATGGATCAAAGGAGAACTCAAAAGATAAACTAAAAAGGTATCTTGAGACAAACACAAATGAAAATACAACATATCAAAACTTATAAGGCACCACAAAAGCAGTTCCAAGAGGAAATTTTACAGTGATGAACACATACATCAAGGAAAAAGAACAATCTCAAATAAATAATCTAACTTTAAATCTCAAGGAACTAAAAAAAAATAAAAAGAGACAGAGCTCAAAGTTAGCAGAAGGAAGGAAATGATTAAGATTAGAACAGAAATAAATGAAATAGAGAATAGGAAAACAATACAAAAGATTAACACAACTAAGATGGTTCTTTGAAAATATAAAATTGATAAACATTTACCGGGACTAACCATGGAAAAAAAAAAAAAAAAAGAGAACCCAAATCAAACAAATTGTAAATGAAAGAGGAAACATTATAAATTATAACACAGAAATACTAAGGATCATAAGAGATTATTATGAACGATTATATACCAATTACTATGAACGATTATATGTCAATAAATTGGACAACCTATAAAAAAACAGGAAAAAATGTTGAGAAATATGAAACCGACTACAGTTGAATCATGATTGGAAAATCTGAAAAGACCAGTAATGAATAGAGATTGAATCAATAGTCCAAAATCTCCCAACAAAGAAAAGCCTAGGACCAGAGGTTTTGCTGGTGAATTTTACTGAACACTTAAAGAAGAATTAATGCCAATTCTTCCCAAACTCTTCCAAAAAAATTGGGAGAATACTGAATCACTCTCCAAATCATTTTACAAAGCTAGATTACCAAGATATCAAAGTTAGTTAAGGGCAGTACCAGAAAAGAAAACAGTAGGCAATGTCCCCGATGAATGTTGGTGCAAAAATTCTCAACAAAATACTTGCAAAATAATCCAACAGCACATAAAACAGATCATACTCCATGACCAGCTGGGATTGATCCCTGAAATGCAAGAATGGCTCAGCATATGAGAATCAATAAAAGTGCTACATCACATTAATAAAATAAAAGATAAAATTATATGATCATCTCAGTAGGGACAGAAAAAACACTTGATAAAATTTCATGTTCTTTCATAATAAAAACTCTCAACAAACTAGGTGTAGAAGGAATATACCTCTATATAATAAAGGCAACAATATATGACAGGCTTAAAGCTAACGTCATACTTAATGACAAATTTTTTTTTCCTAAGATTAAGCACAAGAGAAGTGTGCCCACCCTCACCACTCTTATTCAACAGTGTACAGGGAGTCTAACCAGAGCATTCAGACAAGAAAAAGAAATGAAAACCATCAGAATCAGAAAGAACAAAGTAAAACAGCCTCTAATTGCAGATGATGTGATTTTACATATAGAAAATCCTAAAAACTCCACCAAAAAGCAATTAATCAATGAATTCAGCAAAGTAGCAGGATACAAAATCAACATAAAAAAAGTTAGTAACATTTCTATACACTAATAATGAATTATCTGAAAAATAAATAAATAAAATAATCCCATTAACAATAGCATAAAACCAATAAAATACTTAGGAATGGATCTAACCAAGGAGGTGAAAATTTCTACACTGGAAAATACTAAACACTAATGAAAGAAATTGAAGGAAACACAAATAAATGGAAAAATATCTTGTGTTCTTGGGCTGGAGAAGCTAATTTTGTTAAAATGTCCTTATTAATCTAAACCATGTAGAGATTCAATAAAATCTCTACCAAGATTTCAATGACCTTTTTTTACAGAAATAGAAAAAAAAAATCCTAAGTTAGTTTAGAACCACAAAGGACTCCAGATAGCTAAAATAATCTTGAGAAAAAAGAACAAAGCTGAAGGCATCACAACTCCAGATTTCAAATATATTACAAAGTCATAGTAGTCAGTATAAAATGATATTGGCATAAAAACATACAGACTAATGGAACAAAATTGAGAGACCACCCCCCTAAAAATCCCCATGTATATATGGTCAACTAAGGATAGTCAAAGGAGTGAAGAACACTCACTGGAGAAAATACAGTCTTTAATAAATGGTGCTGAGAAAATTGAATATTAACATTCAAAAGAATGAAACAAAAAAACTATTTGATACCACGTACAAAATTAACCTGAAATGGGTTAAGGTTTAAACCTAAGACCCGGAACCATTAAAATCCTAGGAGCAAAGACTGTGAATAACCTCTTTTAAACTGATCTGGGCCATGATTTGTTGGATATGAAACCTAAAGCACAAGCAACAAAATCAAAAAAGAACAAGTGAGACTATATCAACCTAAAATGATTCTTCACAGCAAAACAAATGAACAACAAAAAGAAAAGACAACTTATGGAATGGAAGCAAACATTTGCAAACCAAGCTTCTGATAAGGGGTTAATATCTAGAATACAGAGATAGCAAACACATACAACCCAATGGCCAAGAATCAAATAACCCCATTTAAAAATGGGTAAAGAACTGGAACAAACATTTTTCCAAAGAAGATATTCAAATACCCAACAGGTATTTGGAAAGCTTCTTGATATCATTAATCACCAGTGACATGCAAATCAAAACCACAGGATACCATCTGACGCCTGTTAGAATGAGTATTATCTAAAGATAAGAAATAACAAGTGCTGATGAGAAGGTACTGTTGGGAGGAGTGTAAATTGTGACAGCCTTTATGGAAATAGCATGGACATTCCTTAAAATGTTAAACATAAAACAACCATATGATTCAACCACTTCCGGGCATATATGCAAAGGAAACAAAATCATTATCTCAAGGAGGTATCTGCACGCTCATGTTCATTTCAGTATTAATTAACTAATTCAGCTCATGTTCATTTCAGTATTAATTAATCAATTAAGCGTTCGTTAATAGGTGAATGAATTTAAAAATGTGATAAACACGCATACACACATATGCACACAATCCACTGGTACATGAATGGACAAGGTGTGACATGTGGAATATTACTCAGTCACAAAAAAAAATCCAGGCATTTGTGACAACATGGATGGATGTTGAGGGCATTATGCTACAACAGAAAAAGACAAATACTGTATTATCTTATTTATGGGAGGTGTCTAATAAAACAGAACTCATAGAAACAGAGAAGAGATTAGTGGTTGCCTCAAGTTGAGAATGGCAGTGTGGGGGAAACTGGTGAAGGTGTTCAAACCTTCCAGTTATAAATAAATCCTGGATATATAATGTACAGCATGGTGACTAGAGTTGACAACACTATACTGTGTATTAGAAAGCTGCTAAGTAAGTAGACCTTAAATGTTCTCATCACAAGAAAAAAAAAATTCCAAGTATGTGAAGTGTTGGCTGTTAACTTATTGTGGTGATTATTTCATAATAATTACATATATCAAATATTCTATTATACACTTTAAACCTATACAATATTACAGCAATTATATCTTAATAAGTCTGGAAGAAAAAATAATAAGGGCAATGAGATTGCTATATACCAAAAACAAAATTTTGTCCCGCTAAAAACTCTATTCCATAAAAATGTACGTAATTAAGTGTTGAACCATCAATAATATACAATGAATACATATTATGAGCAGTGATAATAACATCAGTGGGAGGTAAAATGCAACATTCCGCAGAGTTCTTGCCCTCACAGAGATTAATCATAAATTAAGTGAAATGAAACACGGAATTCCCAGTTCCCACAGTTGTACTGCATGATCTCCACCATCCCGGCCACAAGAGACTAAGATTCCAGAATTCCATAGAGAACCATGGCCTGCTGAACTGTGTGGGATGGGTCATCAATACTCTAGGAGTATCAGTAAAGTTCCAGGAGAACTGCCCTGACCCTGGAAGGCCCCTGAAAGATGGCAGCACTGGGTTAAGTCTCAGAGATGCAGATTCATGGCTTGTGGATAGGTGGGGAGAAGGGAGTGTATTGTGTAGTATCCTGCTAAGTCAGTCTCAAGAACAGATTTATTATGCTGTGAACATAAAGATTTAGGGAAGAAAAGAATCAATCAGAAGTACAGTAGAATTTTTAAGTCTTCTCATCTCATATGAAA